>NC_139543.1:21794811-22037311 GCF_965153285.1 Podarcis tiliguerta | reverse complement strand
GCTCTTTTGGTGCTGCCAAGAAAGTGCTACCCTGACGGCTTCTGCATGCAGCTGTGCCAAGGTACCTGTGACATAGGAGGCGGGTGGCGCTGTGGTCTAAACCCCTGAGCCTCTTGGGCTTGCCGATCAGAAGATCGGCAGTTCGAATCCCCGCGACGGGGTGAGCTCCTGTTGCTCTGTCCCAGCTTCTGCCAACCTAGCACTTCAAACACATGCCAGTGCAAGTAGATAAATAGGTACCACTGCGGTGGGAAGGTAAATGGCGTTTCTGTGTGCTCTAGTTTCCATCGCAGTGTTCCATTGCGTCAGAAGTGGTTTGGTCATGCTGGCCACATGACCTGGAAAACTGTCTGTGGACAAACGCCAGCTCCTTCAGCATGAAAGCGAGATGAGCGCCATAGTCACTTTTGACTGGACTTAACTGTCCAGGGGTCCTTTACCTTTTATCTTACCTGTGACATGTCAGCATCTGCCCTGCAATACTCATGCACACATGGAGGGATGAGCAAAATCTGCCAATTTCAGTTTCCAAATTTCATCTCAGTTCTCCATATTTTCATATCACTTTGCATTTCCTCCACGTATTTCTACGCAGACTTTCTCCTTGTATATGCATTGTTGTATGTACTATTTTACATTGCAGAATATGGAGAAATACAATTTTATGAAGGATGGCAGTATTTCAGTTTGCATATTGTCACAGAAATGAAGTAGGTTTGTCTTGAAATTCAAATTGAATTGAATCTTTCCCCTATCCCTGTACTCACACACTTTTAAATACAAGCCAAGTTGGCAGCTGACTGGCTTCTCAAACGCACGGTGCCACAGTACAGGAAGTAATTCATCAAAGTGCTTGCCAGAGGGATGTCAAGAAGTTTTGACCCTCCTTCATCCCAATCTTCATCCATCAAATTCGCAATGGGAGAAGAGTCCTACCTTTTTGGAGGCAAATGTCCACTGCTTTTATATCTTGGTTTCCTCCGGGAACACAAAGTTTCATTCCTGGGGCTAAAACTAGGAGGGGAGTGCTCAGAATATGGAACCCTTTGAATGAATGAGAACACGGAAAAATGCAGGACAATCACTTAAGAATCCCCAGAAGAAGACCTGGATGGTTTGAGGCTTGCAGACTGCCTCATAGGAACCTAAGAAACTGCCTTATACAGGATCAGATCATTGGTCCATCTAGGTAAGTATTGGATACACTGACTGGCAGCAGATCTCAAGGTTTTCTGGCAGAATAAATTCCTGGCCTTACCTGGTATTGCTGGGGATTGAACCCAAGGCCTTGCAAACAGGTGTTCTATCAGTGAGTTACAACCTTTCTATGGTACCTGAGGGACCGCCTTGCTTGCCCCATATATCTCTGCCCAGCAATTGTGTTATTGCTGTTAAGATATCAGAATACCTCAAAAGTATGTCTGAAACCATGCCGTGAGACTCCGGCTCTATGGAATTAACTTCTGAGTAAATTTAGAAAAGTGCCTAGCATTTTATTTTATTTTTTGCTATTGAAAACATATATTTTTTTCTGAGGGCTTTCCCTGAAGAGTGACACTGCCTTTTTATAATGTAAATTACAATTTAATACTTTTAAGATTTGCTTTTTAGATCATTCTGTATACTGATTTTTTTTATTTTTTTTTACTATATCTGTTGTTCTTTTGGTATTTTTTGATGCAGGGTGCTTCAGAAACATGTATTGGGAAGTAGCTTATAAATCCTAGATAAGATAAGATGATAAAATAGGATAAGATAGGATAAAATCCTACTCCTGGCATTTCCTTTGACTGCGATGGCTGAGGCCCTACCATTGTTTTAGGGTGACAGGCTTGCCAAATGCGAGAAAGAAAAAGGACAGAGAAATAAAGAATAGGGAACTTTACATATGAGTGTGGAATGGGGGAGGGGGCAGCCAAGACCATCAGTGTTATCACTCTCCCTGCCCAAGGCAGCAGATTCAGCCATAGATTACAGGACAAAAGTAGTCTCGTGATGGGGAAAAACACTCCTGCGAATAACCCTTAATCTCCTCATTTCCTGCTTCTTATGCCAATGGCATTTCACTTATTTGGTGCTGTTACTTGCATTCCACTCTCTAATTCTCAGTGGAAGACATGTCATCCACACTTGCTAAGTCAGCTGTCACTCATGTGTGGCACTTCAACTTTATATATATTATACCAGATGTCAGTTCAGCTGTCCCTGCTGCCTCGAGATGTCGCGGAAATCCAGCACACCATTTACCATCACATCTCGATTTGTTAGACCTGTCTCTTGCCCTACAGGTTGACTTTTCAAAGTCGGCAAAGGTATTCCTATGCCTGTGTTCAGTCCCTTTCCCATTATATGTATATAATCACATTCTCCCTCATATGCTGGTCTCCTCCTCTAAAGCAGTATGCCTCAAACTTTGAGGAAAAGCCTCCTGGGTGTGCGCAACAGACAGTCAGGGTTGGGGCAGCTGCAGTTTTTCTTTGCTCTGTGGTTAACAGGGGGCACCTCGGCCAGACCAGCATGTTAGGAAGGAGAGGAAAGTAAGGTGTTTGGCGTCCCTCAAGTTTTTCCTTCCTGCCACCTCCCTTGCTTTCTTCCCACTTTCTCTCTGCCCCTCTCAAGAGCTTTGAGAGTCTTTGGAGTGAGGTGTGCTGCCCCGTATAGCATACCCTCCAACATTTCTCCCATGAAAATAGGGATGTCCTATACACAGTCGTACCTTGGAAGTCAGAGCGGAATCCGTTCCGGAAGTCCGTTCGACTTCCAAAACATCCGTAAACCAAAGCGTGGCTTCTGATTGGTTGCAGGAAGCTCCTGCAGCCAATCGGAAGCCGCGGAAGCCCCGTCAGACATTTGGCTTCCCAAAATAGTTCGCAAACCGAAACAGTCACTTCCAGGTTTGCGGTGTTTGGGAGCCAAAACGTTCGAGAACTAAGCTGTTTGAAAACCAAGGAACGACTGTAATAATAATAATAATAATAATAATAATAATAATAATAATAGTATTTATACCCCTACCCCTTTGACTGGGTTGCCCAAGCTACTCTGGGCTGCTTCCAACACATATAAAAACATGATAAAATATTAAACATTAAAAAATCCTTCCCTATACAGGGCTGCCTTTAGATGGCTTGGGAGGGGGTGTCAGATAACTACATAGCTTCAAATGTTTCTCCAATGAAAATAGGGACGTCCTATCATATACCCTTCAACATTTCTCTGATGAGGGATGTCCTAAGGAAAAGTAGGATATCCCTGGATCAAATCATCAAACCGAGGCAGCTTCTGTAAATCCAGGACTGTCCCTGGAAAATAGGGACACTTGGCGAAGGTTGCTTCTGTAGGATCCTCCTACAAAATGAAAACAAACAAACAAAAAACCTCTCTCCCACAAAAACATTTAAAAGGCCGTAGAATCAGCCAAAGGCCTGGTTGAAGTAGAATGTTTTCACCTGGCACCTAAAGATGTATAATGAAGGTGCCAGATGAACTTCCTGGTATAGATCTTCCCTAGTGGCGAGCAGGACACCATTTTGTGATTTGCCTCAGGTGCCAGTATGTCCTGGGCCTGTCCTGGCTGTAGAGCACATGCTTTTCCTGCAAAAGTCCCAAGAAGAGCTGGGAAAGACCCTGGCTGAAATCCTGGACAGCGCCTGCTGGCCTGTATTGAGAAGGACATGGACCAACTGTCTGCCATGGCATAAGGCTGCTTCCCATGTACCAATGCCTTAACCGATTTTAAAGAGACCCAGTGGTTAGAGGGGACTGGGAGAACAGGGTTCAAATGCCCAATCAGATGCAAAGCTCACCGGGTGACCCTGAGCCAGCCACTGCTCTCTCAACCTAGCCTATCTAGTGAGGACAAAATGAGGAGTAACAAGCAAGTTCCTTTGAGGAAATGCAGGATATGGTTATTATTAAGAACAATATTTTTTAATTGATGGAGGCAAGGAGGAGAAGGAGAAGAGGCCTTTTAAACCAGGCCTTTTGCTAATCTGATTTACATCCCATGCCCTTTTAAAATGTGTTTTTTTTGGGGGGGAGGGGCTATTGGGATGTTGTTTTTATTTTCATTATATATTTTGTGGTTTTATATCTTGATTTTATTCTGTGAACCGCCCTGAGACCCCCGGGTATAGGGTGGTATATAAATTCTAATAATAATAATAATAATAATAGGAGGAGGAGGAGGAGAAATTATATTTTAATGGTGGATGTTTTATTGTGTTTTTAATATTTTGTTGGCTCAGGCAGACCACTTAGATGGGTGGCAAATAATAATAACAACAACAACAACAACAATAATAATAATAATAATAATAATAATAATAATAATAATAATAATAGATTTGGGATGGAGGTTACTGAATGACACAAGAGCTATTTTTAAATCTAGATAAAGTGGGTTGCAGCCAAAGTTAGTTCTACTCAAAGTAGACCCCCTGAAATTGATGACCATGACTCACTTGGGCCCATTAATTTCAGTGGGGCCACTCTGAGTCAAATGCACTTGAATACATTCTTTTAAAGTTTAGACCGTTTTTACAGAGGTCCCGTTATTTTCAGGAAGGATTCGCCACAGTGTCATGCCTCAAATATGGTGTTGAAGGATTCTTCTGAAAGATAGGTTATTGAGAATATAGTCTTCCTTACTCACATACCTGCGAAGTGCTGAAAATTCTTTTGAAGCAGATCTTGTTGAAAGCAACTGCACGTGGTTCCAGTTTACGCCAACTTGTGCTTTGCTAAATATATCTAGAGACTCAAGCTGATGGCCTGCTGTGTGACTACAATTGCATCCATGTGTTGGACAGAGCAACGAAATGAAGACATACGATCTTCTTTACATGGCCTTTCCTCAGTTATTCAACATCCAATGGGGCTGGGGACTAATTACACCCTTGCTGGCCTGAGGGGAGGGGAATTGAATAATCACCCACTTTGGGGGTGAAAGAACAAATATTTATATGGGCCTTTGGGTCAGAAATGTTTGTTGGTTTCCATGCCGGCCCAACAGCAATGTTTTCTTAATACACATTTCTTGACCATCCAAGCAAATTCCACCTGCATATCTATATTCATCTTAAGCAGGAGTGAAGAAACAAGTTTCGCTTGAGGGTCCCATTCACTCCTCAGCAACCCTCTGAGGGCCACAGCCCAGTGGTGGCTGTGGTATAGATTCTCATGTGCACAGGTAGAAAACCCAAACCAACAGGTTGGCAGTCAATTTGTGCAGATCTGCTGAAGAGGGCAGTAGTCTCCTCCTGTCTCTGCCCATCAGATGATTGACTGGGGAGGAGCCATGCATTCTGCTAACCTCAGTACCAGTTACTTTTCTCAATTTCTTTTTCTTTTTTCTTTTTCTTTTTTCTTGCTGCTGCTCTCCAAATTTGGGGAGAGAAGGTTAGTGAGGAGAAAGGGGAAAATGCTTGTGGGAGTCGATCGGCAGGGTCAGGGCCCCAAAGCAGGGGTAGCTACCCCTGATACAGTGGTACCTCGGGTTACATACGCTTCAGGTTACATACGCTTCAGGTTACATACGCTTCAGGTTACAGACTCCACTAACCCAGAAATATTACCTCGGGTTAAGAACATTGCTTCAGGTTGAGAACAGAAATCGTGCTCCTGCGGCACAGCGGCAGTGGGAGGCCCCATTAGCTAAAGTGGTGCTTCAGGTTAATAACAGTTTCAGGTTAAGAACAGACTTCCAGAATGAATTAAGTACTTAACCCGAGGTACCACTGTATTAAGAACTGGTATAATAGTCTTAGTCAGGACTATAAAGTTTGAAGGACCATATTTAGAGTTCCTGTGTCTTCTCAGTGGACACCTTAATATGCTACCACACAAACTGGGATTTCTACAGGGGTCAGGAAATACTTCTGTGCGTTAAGGCTCTAAGTAGTCCTTCAATATATCTGAAGGAACATCTCCAGCTCCATCGTTCAGCCCAGACACTGAGGTCCAGCTCTGAGGGCCTTCTGGCAGTTCCCTTTCTATGAGAAGTAAAGTTACAGGAAACCAGGCAGAGGGCCTTCTCAGTAGTTGTGCCTGCCCTGTGGAACACCCTCCTATCAGATGTCAAGGAAATAAACAACTATCTGACTTTTAGAAGGTTGTCCTGTATAGGAAAGTTTTTAATGTTTGATGTTTTATTGTGTTTTTAATATTCTGTTGGGAGCTGCCCAGAGTGGCTGGGGAAACCCAGTCAGATAGACGGCATGTTATTATTATTCAAGGATAATCAAAGTGACGGCCTTCAGCCCCATCCAGCATGGCCAATCTAGGATGATGGGAGTTGTAGTCCAGCAAGATCTGGAGGTCTATCCTTTGGCTATCCTTTTCTAATGGTTTAATGTATGCATGGCTGGAAAGGGTCCCCTGCCTCTCCTTTATGAGGATCACTCCACCGTTACTCAAAAATGGAGGGCAGAATCCTTCAAAGTATACACCATTTCCTTTCACAATCCTTTCTCCTGACCAGCACCCTCTTAAGTGTTTTGGACTACAACTCCCATCATCTCTGACCATTGGCCATGCTGCCTTAGGTTTATGTGGATTGTAGTCCAAATATCTGGAGAACACCAGATTGGAGAAGGTTGCTATAGACAGGAACCAGGAGACTGCTGAAGCAGAGTGTAGCCTAGCTGTTAAGCACAACCCATTATTACACATTCAAAGTCCCAGGAGAGTCCTGGGGAGTGACAAAGAAGATAGCTGCACTAGCTCCTCCCATGAGCCTCAGCTGCCTTTGTGAACCCTGTTGAGTGACAGCAGTTCATGCATAATAGCTTTCCCAGCCTCTCCCAGATGTGCATCTGGCAAATTAATGGGACCGGACTGAGCGTGAGCTCAACAGAACAGATAGACGGCTGGAGAGATAAGATATACGAGACGAGATTGAGGAATCTACATTTATATAGTCTAGACTAGGGAAGATTCATTGAGGACATGGTAAAAGCCTATAAATACTTTCCAAGAAACTGCATAAATGCAGGGAAAAGTTATTCACAGCTTCGGGAGATGGAAAGACATGGTGCAGTGAATTGAAGATAAGAAAGATAATGTTTAGGCTAGATATTTGGGCCTGCTCATAAGGAAATGGGCAGTGGGGGAAAATGTTATCGGGGAGATGGTAGGATTGTCATAACAACTACTCATATGCTAAGGAAAATGTAGAAGGGAAGAGGATAATGTTCAGTAAATGATACTAAGGGGGGGAAATGGTGAAAGAAAGGGTAGGTTTACTGATGTTCAGATAGCAAGCAGCCTATTCTCTGTCTGGTGGAGAGGCTACCAAACTAGAGCTTTAATGATTTGGGGCCTTTAAATATAAATGACAGAACAGGGCTGGCATAAAACTCAACAGTTTGTATAGCAGGTTCAGGCCTTCCTCGGCTCCCAGACCCGTTTGTGTGACTTTGAGGCATTTCAGCCAATTACCAGCTTCTAAGAAATGGTGGACTAATGTCCCAAATAAGGGAATATCTCTAAATTATAAACCATTGCTACAGAAGCACTAGCCTAGCGGCTTGCCTTGCAGGTACTTTTGAGAAAGAGTCATATCTATATATGAAAGTTCTGTAGCTTAATTCGCGTGTGTGTAATAGAAATGTGTGTGACATGGCATAAATAGCAGGATTCAGGAACCAGGAAGCAGTGAGTTCAGAGTGGATATGCAAAATGTGGATGGATCATCTCATTGAGTAGAGGTCCATGCAGTGAGCTGCAACACCCGTCAATTTATGCAACAACTTGATATTCCCTTTCATTTCTTGCTGTAACAATGCATTCCTCTTGTGCCCCTGAGTGGTGGGCACTTTGAGCAACGGCTCAAGGCAGAGGGAGAAAATTCCATGGTCTCCATGTATTTCTGTTGATTTAAATAGAAGAACTGAAAGACGCTATCTGTGTCTCTGATTTCGCTAGGCAGTGAGCTGTCTCCTGACAGCTGGAGAATATGTGGACTATGTAAGATAAAGCAGTGGACCAGAAGTAGCCCTGGGTGTGCAGATTGCACACTTCTGAACAAGAAAGAAGACAACAAAGGCTTTTCTCTTGGAGACTATGCAAACTGACTGAGGAATGTGCATATTGCCCAGAGAATGTACAAAAGTAGTTGAGATATCTACATTTCCAAAGGCCTCTTGGGAATTATGTATATTGAGTGGGAAATGTGCACAACTCCCTCTTCATGGAAGGATTATGTGCACATTCTCCATGGGCCTGGTGAATGTGCACAAAGACCAGTTGTTATGCACATTAACTACTCAACTTACATTCCCATCAAAACACACACACAAACTTCTACTTTTTATGTGGATAAGACTAGCCCATGAAAATACATTAGATAGGACTACAATGCCTTAAAAACGAGGATTACTTGAGGCAAAATCAATGAGAAGTGCTTTAGAACATAAGCAGCAGTTCCAGTCGCGGAGAAACGTTTCATTATGCTTTACACACAGTTTTACCAGATTGCTTCTTTTAATTAGAAAAGAATTCTAGCTTCTGTTCCTTGGTTTAGCATGTGTAATAAAATGAAGTTTATTTAATTTTCTAAAATAAGTAAAGCAGAGTAAAGTTAATTAAAAGTTAATTACAGTATAATTAATCACTCACACTCGGAATGCTAGGGTTACTCTGATGATTATTGATGTCGTCCTTATTGCATTTTTATATACTTACCAATGTGGGGTTCCCTGGCAATTAAGGTGGGGATTTCTCTTATGATTCATAAGAGCATAATATTTTTCTTATGATCAATAGTATCGTTTTATTATGGCCACAGCTTACTTCCAAATGATGCTCACACAATACCAAAACATTATTATTATTATTTGTCCCTTTATGGTACTTGGCCATTGTGGTCCCTTGACTGTCTTTTAAAACTTTGCAGAATATACTTTGTTCCTTCGAATTTGTGACGAATTGTTTTCTTTCCCATGTGTAGTTAACCTTGGACAAACAACTCAGTGTGGGGCGTTTGCAACCCAACCTTTACCCAACCTTTACCAGCCTAACAAAGGACACCGAACCTCTCTTGTTGAACATGCGCTTTTAAATACAAGGCTCTGTACATATTGGAATTAGAATGCGTTTACTGCTCATTAATTCATCATTAAAAAGATGTTAGCTAATCACTCTCTATAAGGCTCTGGTTTAATGTTCTCCCTGGCATGAAGCACCCCGAATCTGGCACCCAGCCACTTGAAACCTGTTGGGAAAGGGAGAATTCATGTTTCTACAGGACAGATCTTTTGAAATTTGGTTTTCGAAAACACCTTGGAAGTCGAACTCGCCACACGGCTTCCACTAAGTGCAAGATCCTGAGGCCTAGCTGTCGGCTGTTGAGTTTCCAATTTTCAAACATTTCAAACATTTTCAAACATTTCAGAACTCGAACGATCTTCTGGAATGGGTACCACTGAGGTGGTACTGAGGTACCACTGTAATCCTGCTTTCGTAAAAGACAAGCGATTTATTTTTAAGTTCCACATGTGGCTCTTGTGACAGGGAATCTGATCAGCTTTCTTGGCATTAAATATTGTTTACCTGTTTAAATAGGTTTTAAAACGACAACAACAACTTCCAGAAGAGGGGCAGACAGATTGCAGCATAACTATTATGTGGAATCCACACGGCTCCAAAGTTTGCAGTACATATAGTTCTCACCACAAAAAAGAGCAAAAATATATTTTTGAGTGGGCACTTTTAGGGGGGGAAATACTTTTTCTGAGCCAGATTTAAGTGACCTGGTCTGCTAGTGTAAATCAGCACAATGACCCCTGCTTCTCCTCCCCAGGCATCCTCTGTACCTCCCCCAAATCTGCTCTGGAACACTGGGAGATCCCCAGGACAGGAGGGGGAGATATATATTTCAATCAGGTAAGCAGCAATACTTGTACTTATGAAATCGTCTCCTTAGCACTAGGTCGAATTCCACCTATAATGTGAGTACTGAGATAAAATGTGCTTTTCAATAGGGTGGTATGTCTGGTTACGAACTTAATTCATTCCGGAAGTCCTTTCTTAACCTGAAATCGTTCTTAACCTGAGGTACCACTTTAGATAATGGGGCCTCTCGCTGCCGCCATGCCGCCACTGCATGATTTCTGTTCTCATCCTGAGGTAAAGTTCTTAACCCGAGGTACTACTTCTGGGTTAGCGGAGTCTGTAACCCAAAGTGTTTGTAACCCGAGGTACCACTGTATGTGATTGGTGATTACTGTAGCTATGTAAATACGAATTTAGGGTGTGTGCATTTTTCACAAAAAGTATAGATTAATGCGGAAATGGATTGTGAATGAACAAAGGCAATAGACTGATCCCTACAAGTAGTCCCAGCACCACCCCCCCAGCACCTTCAGGAAAAGCTGGGAATAAGACTGGAAGAGGCGAGGTGTCATGTTCCAGTTCATGAGGACTCTATGCAGGCCTGGACTGGAATGACCCTCTTATTTTAACTCCCTAAATAATCACTGCTGATCTATGGAGGTCACATAGCAAACCATCTATTTTATTGTTGTTATTACGGCTGCAACAACAACAAAAAAGTCTAATTAAAATTTTTTTCCTGCCCCTCTGGGAAAATAGAAAGTGAAGACAGGTTGGAAGCCATGATTCTGACAACAGCTGTTACAAAGGCAGAAAAATGGAAATGGGGAACCTTGCATCTCAAAGAAACTGTTTTCAGCTGAGCGAGTCTCTGTGGGGAGGTCGAGGTGCGTTGGCCATTATAATCCAGGCAGCGCGTTAGTTCTCGAGTTTTTGAATGACAAGATTCTGAGATCCGCAGCCCTTTGAGATCATCAGTCTTCAGAGAAACAAAGAACTTCTCCTGACTTTTATTCTCAGATGCTAACATTTGTGCTACCAAAATCCACACACAACACAAGCTGTGCTGCCCTGTTCAGTAATTTTGGTCATGAATGATGTCTCCGTTGCAGATCAGCGGGATACATACACCGAGGAGAACACCAGGCTTCTGAAAGCTAAGTAGGGAATTGTTGACTCGGTCTCTGCTGATGATCATCTCATTGCTCCAGGCTCCTAGTCTTTCCATTCGCTTTCTTTCCCACAACAGAGTTCATTTCATTTCTAACGTATCCAGAGGGCAGGTTTGTCCTCAAGGTTGACAGCCACACATATAATAAATAATACGCTTTCCGTTGCCATTTTTTTTTAAAAAAAGAAATGTATTTAATGCAGCCATTAAATGTGCATTTCTGTTAACTTCACCAAGATTATAACACCAGATGTGTTAGAGGGAACTTTAGCATGACTTAATGCTTACAGTAACTTGGGCTGAATAATTTACTACTGTAAATAACAGCATAGCTTTGTGAAGGGAGTGCTTGCATTTTGGAAGTGAATGAATGAAACACGCATGCAGTGAATAAAGATCATTATGGAACAGGATTTAATGAGTTTTCACGTGCAGTTTACAGATCTATTGCGTTATCTATTTTACGTAAAATGGATCCCCTATGTGTGATTGTACGTTGAGTCCCAGTAGTGGAGCAAGGGCAGGAGAGACAATTTTACAAATGGTAGAAAGTCTCTACTCTTGTTTACTGAGCTATATACTAAGTCAGGGTCAGTAGAAGCATCCAGCATCCTTGGACAGGGGCCATGGCTCCTGTACCTCAGCAGGACCCAATAAAAGTCTGTCTTAAACCTACTTTCCTGTGCTGGTACTTCAGCTGCTGCTGAGATAGCTTGGAACTGCCACATCAATCAGGCATGGAGAAAACTCTTTTGAGTCAACGAGCCAGATCATTCTCAAGATCTGCCTCACAGGCTAAATTTGACAGGGGGGCACCACCGCTCACCTGTCAAAACCCCTTTCTCTTGGATGTAAAATTGGTAGCATGAGGATGCTCGCCAAAGCCTTTGCAAGTCTCCCCCCCATCAAAAATTGGAGCAAGATTGGGGACTTAAAGGGAAGAGGGCAGACTGGCAAAGATTTTTGGAGGCAGAACATCGCCATTGATAGCGTTCTTCATGAATCTTTCTAATTCTTTTTGAGCCATCCAAGTTGGTGGCTGTAATGGTTCTAGGGGTTGCTTGTGCGTAAGCTTGTCCCACCCTCTGGCTGGGTTACCTTAGTGAACCTTTCCTGTCCGGGCAGCCACTCGCCCGTGACAGTCTCCATCGCTGGCAGAATCCGTCAGTGGGCGTTTCTTAAACTTCTTCCAGCAAAGAAGCTCTTTGACGCCAAGTCTCCGCCTACTCTCCCTGCACGGAAGCCTTCTGCGCAAGGAGGGCGTAGGCAGCGGAGGACCCTTCCTCTCCCCGCTGGTCCCCGGCAAGGAATCATGGGACCGCCTTGCCGATTCCCCCATCTGCCCCCCTTCTCCACTGGAGCTACGTTGATTCTCTTCCCCAGAAGACGGGCTGCCTCTCCCACTCCCGGGACGCTCTCTAGGAACCCTTTGGAGCTTGCTCTCTCCCTCGGACACTGATGGCAGTTCCCTGACAGTGGCCATCCTTGCACCAAGTGGGAATGAATTCCATAGTTCGACTACCTGCTGTGTCTGCCCTGATCTTCCAACACTCAGCTTCGTCAAATGTCCGTGAATGCTAGCGTTGTGAGGGAGAAAAACTTTTCTCACCCATGAAGCTGCTTTCTGCTTATCTTTCCTTTGTCTGACACCGTACCAGCTGACTGCCAATCATTTTGTTGAATTTACTGCACATGCCAAACACCCACCATAAAGTATCCTAATAGGTTGTATGGAAATTGATAACAGGACAGCGAAAATGGATTCTACGTGCCCTAATGGTGGCCAAGAGATTGATATTGATGAATTGGAAGAATAGAGATATGATTCCCCTTAATCAATGACTTGACAACATGACAACACTAGCAACATATGAACGGACAGCTTATAAACACAGACTTTCTTTGGATAAATACAATGATATTTGCAATGAGTTTACACAGAATATATTAGGTTATTGATGATTATATGTGTATTAGGATAAGAAGAATATACACATCTATATATGAATGTAACATGAATGTATGTAATGTATGAATGTATGAATGTAACATGAATCTGACCAAACTGCGGGTGGCAGTGGAAGACAGAAGTGCCTGGCGTGCTCTGGTCCATGGGGTCACGAAGAGTCGGACACGACTGAATGACTAAACAACAACAACAACATATGAATGTATGGTAATGTAACAGTATTTGTTCCCCATTCTCACTCACTTTCTCCCCTTTTTTCTCACTATCTTTTTCTCACAACCTTTTTATAAATGAAATTCAATAATAATAATATCGGGTTGGCGAGAGCCAAATGGTGTCTCCCATTCCACATATACCGTAGACTCCTTCTTCAACATGGTGATGGGGCAGTATCTTCCATGGCACCTGAAGGCAAAAGACTCCTTTAGGGAATACAGGACAAGTCATGTGACACACACACCTGTGTCATCCAACTCTTCAGCAGTATGCAACACCTCCCTCCCCCTCAGCATACTTTACCTGAGGCAGTTGGCTCACACTACAAAATGGTGGTAGGGCTCGTCCTGGGTGTTAGTAAATATTTGGAGGTTAGGGGCCCATGGGGATCAAAGTGGGGAGAAGAAATAGGGTTTGTGTGGGTGTGTGTATTTCATACACTGATATGAAGAATGCCATCACAACAGCTTCACACTGCAGTACCTCTTTGAAAGTTTCTTTTTAAATCTTTCATCTTGTGAAATATAGAAACTTTCATCTCTAAGATGCCATGGAAACCTTTGTTGTTTTTGCCATAACAAAGGAACATGCCAACACCTTTGTAATTTGTGACTATGAGGTACAGAGAGTAATCTTTTCTATTTTTTTGGGGGGGGGATTATTTGATTTTTCAACTTCAAATTTTACAGAGATATATGAAACATAAATCATAAAAACAAGATTCCAAGGAATCTCCTGGACTTCCATTCTCCCCTATGTGGGTCCTATTGTTAATCAGTTCCTCCCGCATCTTTTATGATAATCCAAACACTTTACTTCTTCAATAATGTCCAGAATCGACAGTAATCTCTTCTAAAAGAGGAGAGATGCAATGATAGTAGGAACCACTTATTCTGGGAGATCTTGCATGGAGGGAAGCAGTTCTCAGGAACACCAGCAGAGCATTAAATAAAGTATAAAGTTGGCTTGTTCCACACTCTTAAATAATTTTTCATAGTTTTCAGCAGCAGGGAACAAGACGCTCAGTTTGACATGCATGTGACTGCACATCTTATCATTACAACGGCCCTGAAAGACAGGTTATTTTGGCCCCACCACCAATGGTGTAGCCACCATACTATACTGGCACTGCAGTTGTTGGTTTAATTCAAGGGTGGCAAAGCTGCAGGCTGTGGACTGGGCCCAGTGCATGGAGCCTGCCGCCGCCCCTCTGCCACAATTGAGTGCCATTTCTTAACTTGAAAAACCAGGCGCTCTGCTGGTGGTGTGGCATCACTGCATGAACATATTTGGGACTCGGTGTCAGGGACTGACTGGATGAGGAAGAGCGATGGCAGCCAGTGGTCCAGGCAGGGGCAGAGGAAGGGGTGGGTGGTGGGTTCGGACCGCCCCAGGTGTCACCACTGAGGGGTGGGTGACAAAATGCCAGGTGGCACTCACCGCAGGGCCTGCAGCATGCCCGGACTATGCGTCACTCCTGGTAGAGACACAGTGACTTGGGCTTGTACAGGCTCTGCGGTGCCCAAACGGTCAACTGTAGGGTGGCTAAGTGGGAGGAGGCAGGCAGATTCCAAAGGCCCCGCAGTGTGCCCCACCCCTATGGGTGGCTTGCCCCACCCTTGCCCCGCCCCATAGGTGCCCGAGCGGCTTCGCTGGGTCCAGGAGGCAGCTGAGGGGGAAGAGGACTTTGAACCAGGTTTAGATTGGTGGGACAGAGAGGAATCACGAGAGCATGAAGGGAGAGGCTTGAGGTTGCCACAGACGCTGATAGAGAAGGAGCTGTGTCTGTAGTGCTTAAGAGCGGTAGACTTGTAATCTGGTGAACCAGGTTCGTGTCTCTGCTCCTCTACATGCAGCTGCTGGGTGACCTTGGGCCAGTCATGCTTCTTCGAAGTCTCTCAGCCCCACTCACCTCACAGAGTGTTTGTTGTGGGGAAGGGAAAGGAGAATGTTAGTCGCTTTGAGACTCCTTCGGGTAGTGATAAAGCGGGATATCAAATCGAAACTCTTCTTCTCTGCAATACAGTGCCGACTCAACTCCTTCCCCTCCCCTATTCTCAGCACAGGAATGAAAAGTCCAGAAAAGGCTGGAACAGTTAGGAAAAGCTGAATCACAGCAAAAAAATAATAATGCACAGAGGGAGGTATAAATAGGGGATGGAAGGGGCAGGAGCTTTAGCTTCTTCTACTGACGTGCTTATCTGATGGATGTGCCGGGTCCTGACTCCTTGATTACTGAGCAATAAAGTTAATGACTGCAAGCAGTGTGCCTGGTCTGCTTACAGTGTCGGACAACAGACAGAGGGGCTGTTCTGGTAGCCTGACACTCAGGAAACAGGAAGGCACACTCATACCTGTTTCTTGAGCTCTAGGGTCAGGGCTGGATTTAGGTTTGATGAGGCCCTAATCTACTGAAGGTAATGGGGCCCTTTATATGTCCAGCTGTCCTTTGTCAACAACAAATTGTCGCTGTTTTTTGTGTTGAATATATGCTATATGGTAATTTATGGGCCTAATAGGTCCATACACGACACAAAACACTGTTGCTGTAGGTAGGTTTTATTTTATTTGTTTTGTTATCTTATATTTTGGAAATGTACATCCAGGTTTTTTTAAAAAATATTTTGGGGTCCCCCAAGAGGGTGGAGCCCTAAGCTATAGCTTGTTTAGCTTATACATAAATATGGCACTGTCTAGGGTCTTCTTGCAATGCCAGTCTGTCAGTGTGGGAGAGGCACTTGTCTATGGTAAGCATACCTTCCAACATTTCTCTGATGAAAATAGGGATATCCTAAATAACAAGAACAACAACAAGAATTATAATAATTATTCTTTGGTGATCACTCATAGCCAAGTAGGATTGTCTTCCATGAACATGGTCTCACCAGCGAGTCCATAAGTGACTGTGGAGGCTAATTCTGGATCTGTGCATCGTTCCACAGTGGGGACATAGGTTTCCGGGTGGGAGTTGATCACAGTGAGGATTTGCCAATGTGTCATTCTCTTAGCTCCTGAGTTTGTGCTTCTTCAAAGCAAATAATAATAATAATAATGGCAATAAATAATTTTACTATTTATACCGCACCCATCTGACTGGGTTAACCCTGCCACTCTGAGCAGCTTCCAACCTATAGAAAAACATAATAAAGCATTACACATTTAAAAGCTTCCCTATACAGGGATGCCTTCAGTTGTCTTCTAAAGGTTACTTTTCTCCTTGGCTCGAGGGTGACATAACTCTATAACCTCCAGCATTTCTCCAATGGAAATAAGGACATCCTATCATATCCTCTGATGCTTCTCGGATGAAAATAGGGATGTCCTAAGGAAAAGCGGGACATTCCAGGATCAAATAAGAAACTGGGACTGCTTCTATAAATATCTGGGACTGTCCCTGGAGAAAAGGGACACTTGGAGGGTCTGTGTGCCAGTGTGGTGTGGTGGTTAAGAGCGGTAGACTCGTAATCTGGTGAACCGGGTTCGCGTCTCCACTCCTCCACATGCAGCTGCTGGGTGACCTTGGGCTAGTCACACTTCTCTGAAGTCTCTCAGCCTCACTCACCTCACAGAGTGTTTGTTGTGAGGGAGGAAGGGAAAGGGGAATGTTAGCAGCTTTGAGACTCCTTAGGGTAGTGATTAAGCGGGATATCAAATCCAAACTCCTCCTCCTCCTCCTCCTCCTCCTCTTCTTCTTCTTCGTGTGGGGCTTTCTTCCCCATAGCAGTGCTGAGCTAGTAGAATATTTCCTTCCTCCTAAGCCAGCATTAGTGAGCAAGAAAACACTCTCTTTTTCCACCCCACAGATGTAGGAAGAGAGGTTTATTGAATCATACTGAGGGGACGTGGGGGTACTTTTAAACTCTAATTCTGCAGAAGAAGAGTAGAGAGTGAAAGAAAAGAGATTACCCACCCCCCAAAAAACCCCCCAAACCATGCCTAGTGGTGGTATTTAGGAAGTTCATTTTCCATATACCTGGAAGCTTTACAAGTCTGCCAGCCCGCCAAACTTATGAATGATAGATAGTTTTAATGATGGTCAAGACGGTTTATTAAAGAGTCGTAAGCTTCATTATTGTCATTGTGCAGGAAAGGATAATTTCCCTAAGAGGAACAGTGACATCTACACAATAAAGTCCCTGTCCCTGTCATGACAGCTCAGGAGCAAGCCATCGTTACCACCTATGTCACACAGCAGGTGTGCCTGCCATGCGGGTGACAGCCGCTGACTCCTCTGATCAACACATAATTATCTCTGAATAAAAATGCATGTGGAAGTTAGCTGGACATAATAGATCGAGGACCCAGGGCAATAAAAAAATAATAAATAAATAAATTTTTTTAATTTAGTGATATATATATATATATATATATATATATATATCACCCACCAGATATTTGGAGCGTCACACAGCACCACCTGGGGGAAGGAGAGGGTTAAGGTGAATGGCAGCAGGAAGCAAGCAGCCTTGGGAAACCTGCCGTAACTGGGTTTCCATGAGGTTATCATGCTTTCCCTCCCCCCTCTTCCTTTTTTGGGTAGAAGAGGTCACTTGGTTAATAGCTGGATGCCCCCTGACGGGAAAAGGTCCTTCAGATCAGCGATCTTCTCCCTTGATCTCGCCATATATCTCTCTTACAGCATCTGTATGGCTTCCATTTGCAGAGTCTCTCTCTCTCTCTCTCCCCCCCCCACTCTCCCTCCCCCACCAGAAGATAATAAATATCATATCACAAAGATGGCAGTGCTCCTTCATGGAACAGTGACTGTTTATTAGAGGCAAAAAAGTTTAAGAGAAATGCTAACAATGTTCATTAATGGCCTGCATCCAGGTTTAATGAGGCATGTCAATATGTGGACTGGGCAACATCAGTGGCATAATAGTGGTGGTAAATGGGAGTAATTGTATCCAATTGTACGGCGCGGCTTCCAGGAATGAGCCCGAACTGCCAACTGACAATGACAGAGCAATTATGGGAAGGCAAGCGAGCTGTGTCAAATTAGCACTTGGTGAGAACTCATTTTTCAGAGATGGGCTTGCTCTACAACACCACAAGTGATGGCTACTTTATTGTGAGTGATAGGAAGACCAGCACTTAGACTGATGTTCTGATTTGTCAATAGCTGTATTTGAAAGCTTAGTGTCACAAATATATAGAGATATTCAAGCGGGAGGCGCACTGCTCATGATCCGAGGGATAAGGATGTTGCTGAGAAGGTCATCTTTCAGTGTGAGCTGTCAAAGGGAGCTCACACTCTATGAGAGGGGGAACATTCAGCCGACTTAAGTAATTACCTTTGACTGAGATTTGAAGATGTCTTCTTTTGTTGGCCTACACTGACTGCATAATTTATAATTTACCACAATCAGCAAACGGCTAGCAATCGTAACTAAGAACATCCTTATTTTATGCCTTGCCACTGCACTTTGTTTTAGCTCTCGCTTATTTGCTGCTGCAGAATGGGAAACTGCCCCTGTTAAAAAAAAATGCAAGTCTTCTGTCAAATAAATAAATAAAAAGTAAGCAACAATGTTTAATTCAGCAAACCATTTTACTTATTCTGTAGTATAATGCGTGAGCCAAATTGTCCTATAAATTGCTGCATATTATTCTTTCTTTGCTAAACTCCCTAGTTAAAGATAATTTATTTTTGTCTTCCCAGTTCAATATTGCTTGGTATCCTTTTTCTGGTGGCCTCTTCCTGGCTCAATGTTCGAAAAGTTATTTCTGAGCCCTGAATGATCTTAAAAATAAAAGATAATAGATGGCCAATTATGCTCTGGAATGTTGCGAGTATTACCAACGGTTACTGTAGACAGTTTTAAATTTTTAGCTTACCTTTTTTTTTAAAGTCACACTTAATGTAACTTCAGTTGATATCTTTGCTGCTGCTGTTGCAGAAGAATGTCTCTTCAGACAGGGTGATTGCTTCATTGGGAGTGGCTGAATGATTAATGAATTGCAACAAAAAGAAAAATCGGGAATTTACATGCCTTCTGGCCAAAAACTGCTGCTTAATTCCAGGTGTATTGATTAGCTGTAGTGTTATTGACAAAAGGATTAATTTAAGTACTTTAAGTCAATGTTACTTCACTCGGAAACCCTACCTGCAGGCACAAGGAAATAGCAGTACAAAACTAGTCAATTAATATGATGTCAGTTGTATTGACATAAAAAGGTCTGTATATCCTCTTATTTTAAAGGCCATCCAGCTGTTTAGCACAGGACGGCCGTATAATTACTAATTGTGGTCTTTCCACGATTGCTGACGGCGCGTTTCCTCCAGATTGGAAGGATTCACCTCAAACGTCCTGAATTTTGTCGGCGTTTCAAATTTCATGGTTTGCTTCTTTTGAAACATGATAAGTATTTTCTTAAGTTTCAGAGTTTGCCGGGCCGTTGAATTCTCCCCTCTTTGCTCCCTCTCCCCGGACCTTTTCTAACTGCACAATACTGCTTAATTCACAACACCCATAGCGCACTGGGGCCCTGTCATCTCTTCTATAGCGAATTTGCCACTTAATAATGGAATAGTGCATCAAAGTGCCACTTAGGTCTCAAATTGTATGTATGGCTGTCAAAGCGGTGTTTTAAAAAAAACACCACACACACACACACACACACAAAGGCAAAGGGGGGGGGGGGAAGCACCTTGATTTGTCTTTACTACTGGAATGTGAATTTGTCAGCTGGGTTTTGAAATCACAACAGCATTGCTTGTATCCCCAGCGAGATGTCGAAAACTTGACAGGTACATATTTTTTCAACTACAAGGACTCTTATAATGAAAACTAAATACACAAATCTTTCCCCCCTTCTCTCTCTCTCTTTTTCCTCCCCCCCCCCTTTCTCTTGACACACAGTTGTTGCCAATGGGATTTAATGTTCAGGTTCAAGTTGTCAAGTGAAATAACCAATAAGCAATCTAAGCAGCCAGTGTATAGATATTCAAAGGGGGGGGGTGCCTGGCTCCTTGTGATATAGTGGAAACATTTGAGTGTATAATTAACTAACTGAGGCACCGAGGGCACTTAATCTTCCCCGTAATGGCAAGTTCAACCCAACGCAGTGTATTTCCAGGGGACAAACTATGGCTTGGTTTATGCTCATCAAGGCCTTGGGGTAGCCATTGCTCTTCCTTATTCATCATTTTCTTCCATTCTGGCATGATTGCATTCATCATTGCTACTTCCAGTAAGAATTTATAAAGTTTATAGTGAAGGACTGTTTATAATCTCTGCATTTTTAAAACAACAACAACTGCATGCTTTTCTGTCAGTCCATGAAAATATCTGCAACAAAGATGGACCTTTGCTCCTCCAAGGGCCATTGATGAGGAGTGGCCTTCAACATATTTTTGGAGATACAGCCTCTTCTCTCTATTAGGGAGAAATGTCTCCGTTGACTTGTGTAGGAGAAAGCGTGATATGGTGGGAATAAACTTCCTGCAATAAATGCAGGAATAAATGTACCATCACATTTCCGAGCACAATTCAAAGTGTTGGTGTTGACCTTTAAAGCCCTAAACGGCCTTGGCCCAGTATACCTGAAGGAGCGTCTCCACCCCCATTGTTCTGCCCGGACACTGAGGTCCAGCACCGAGGGCCTTCTGGTGGTTCCCTCATTGCGAGAAGCAAAGCTACAGGGAACCAGGCAGAGGGCCTTCTCGGTAGTGGCGCCTGCCCTGTGGAATGCCCTCCCATCAGATGTCAAAGAGATAAACAATTACCTGACATTCAGAAGACATCTTAAGGCAGCCCTGTTCAGGAAAGTTTTTAATGTGTGACATCTTAGTATATTTTTGGTCTTTGTGGAAGCCGCCCAGAGTGGCTGGGGAAACTCAGCCAGATGGGTGCGATACAAATAATAAATTACTATCATCATCATCATCATCATCATCATCATCATCATTATCAGTGAGAACAGCTTCCGATGCAATTCACATAGCTAAGCCAGTAGTACTTTTGTCAGAGAAGGAAAATCTCTGCTGGAGGTGTTCAGGGTACACACTTTATCCTAACCATGTTAGCTATTTGAAACATTTTACCCTGTCTCAGCTAGAAGTTTCCCCTCAGTGGCTAATACACATGTTAGAGGGAAGATGCTTTGTGTTGTCAACTGGAAGCCTAGATAGCTCAAGGTTATATGGCTGGGTTAATAGGATGAGATACATGGTTAAACACTCAGTCTTCTAAGACAGAGTCATAAAGCAGCAGCATGAAATACGGCTGCAGGGGTGGTCAAACTGTGGCTCAGGAGTCACATCAGCTTGACTAGTTCAAATGCGGCTTCCAGGCAGCGTTCAGAAGAAGATATTTCAAGACAAGAGGGTTGCCCTTGGGTCTTTCTCCCTCACACAACCCTCAGCATTCCAGCCAAAGCATTTGTCATGCAGAGAAGACTTGCGGGGAAAGGGAGGCCCAGAGGCACAGCCATTTCACAATAGAGTTGGAAGGAAGAAAATGCTAGCAAGTCTACCACAACAGTCAGCCTGAACAACCCATACTATAATGTGCCACAGAAAGAGAGAAGGTGCAAGTCACAAACGTGGCACCCATGCGGCTACAGAGGCTTTCTCAGGTTTCCACACTGTCTCCTCTCACCACTGAAATTAGCCTTGAAAGAAGTCTTCTGTTGTAGCCAACAAACTAGATTATGGTGTGCGCGCGCACAGTTTGCAAATGTGCAATGGGCACAAAATAGTTGCTGATGGCTGGTGTGAGGCCTACTCTGTAAAGGTGCCAGGAGGACACATAGCTCACAACCTAATAAATAACAACAATGTCAACAACTAGGGTGGCTGCTATTTATACATCACCCCCCAAAAGCCCATGTGCCTACTCTGTCCACTGTGTATGTGCTAATAGTTGAGGGATAACTTCAAGTCTTCTGCTCTCCTTTCTTATGGTCCTTTATTTCTGAACCAGACTTGGACCAGACATCCTTTGCTGACAGTCACGACTCAGCTACAGTAGTAAAGAAAAAGCATTTTATATGTGTTATAACACTGTGACACCAGATGGTGCTGTGGAGTCCCGTCCATCGCCAACGTGATTTCTCACAATAAAGTTTACAACGTGTTTTCCTGAAATGCTTTTTTGATGTGCCTAGATCCAGACTCTGAGTAGACAATATGGGTCAGACTCAGGAGAAAGCAGCACCTTAAAGCCTAGTGACGGTTTAAAAATTAGCAGGCACCTTATATGTCAAGATCCCTAGTTTATTCAAAGTGTCACAATACAAAAGCACATATACACTGCATTAAGGAAAAGCATGTTTATTTATATAATAGTTTTTATTTCATTTTTCAAAAGCACAGTTTTCAGAACATGGGAGAAATAATGGAATGGTATTTCTGAAAGAACTGATGTTAGAGGCATGTTAATTTCAAAACAAGCTCGTGCAGTAATAGTGAATATTGTTTAATATTGGTAGGGAGGTGTACATCACCCCCTAGAGACATCTGGACACACCGTCATCTGAAATGCAAGGAATAGTGACAAGTTATTCTCACTATCCCTTGAGGAGTAACCCAGAAGAAGTGGAAAAGAAGAAGGACCTCGCTGACATTGCAATCCTTGAATGCTTTATTTCAGAGCTGGGGAATTTATGGCCTGTAGGCCAATTAGGCCCAACAGAGGTCATAATTTGGCCCACCAAGCCATTTCTCCCAAACTACCGGTATACCCACATTTCCCACATCTGATGTCATATGTGATGCCAGGTATTAGACAGATAAAGCTGCAAAGGAACAATTGGGCTCTCATTTGGCTCTGTTAAAATTTGGCGTTAAATCCCCATCCCAGTGGGATTGGTTCCACTCAGGTGCTTCTGATCAGAGTGAAATAACAGAGTGAAATAACATTTATTTGGAAAGCCAGTTGTGTGTATTGTTCAGCCCTGCTTTACTACATTTCTGAAAAGGTGTGTGTTAAAATTCTCACCACCACTTGACAGGACAATATGGTGGGTTGTGGTGAGTTAACATTTAGTCAATGGTTGTCTACATTCATCCACTATCTTTCAACGCTCCAGTCCTTCTATAGGAAGGAACAGAGTCACAAGCGTCTTTAAGGTTTCAAGTGGAAGAAACCCAAAGTGTGTGAAAGATGGACGCTTGCCCAGTGGTACATTGTTAGGAGGCAGTGGGACAAAGCAAATTCTGCATCCTGTGCAATCGGTACATGTCCTCGGATAAGATCTGAGAAGACATTCTAATGGTCCATGGCACATTAGGGAGCCTCACACCCAGTTACAAGGAACACAGTTATAACGGTCAGATCTTTTGAGTGGAAAGGAACCTGGTGGATCATTTGCCCTGATGCAGCAACAGATTACCAGATCAGCTGAGTAGAACCCAGAAGTGTCACACCGTAAGGGAAATTGGCTAAAAACCAGTTTTAAAACAAAATATTTTAACTTTTTCTGGCATTGTCTTGAATTTTCAAATTTATCTCAAATTTACCCCCAAAGCATTTTCTCAAATGTTTTCATTCTAAATCGCTGTTCTTTTCACCCAAGTACATCCAAATGTTAGGTGTTTTTTTGTTTTTTTTAAAACTTTCAGCTAAATTTAACTTTACCTATCCAATAAAAAAAGAAATAAGGGAGCCTTTATTATCTCCCTGGATTTCTGGATCTGATACCCCATCACAGTGAAGTGGTTATTAGAGACAATGGCCTACCAAGGTGAAGTTTGTAATAAAGCCTATTATGTGGTTTCACCATTGACACTAATGGAATGTAACAGTGATTTAGAATGATTTAATGGTTCCCAGGTTGTGCTCTAATCGCGCTCTTTATATTATGATGTATATCACAAAACCTAATGTGGCTGTTGTGATATATTGACAGTATTCATGCTGTTTCTTTTCTTTTTGGCTGGGAATTTTAAAAAGTGTCAAAGGGGAAATTAATAGGCTGCAACTGCTTTATTTTCAGGAGTTCTGATTTTTCTTCCCTCTTTTTTCCCCCTTTTTAAAAATTCAGTTGTGTGTGTATAAATTTATATTTGGTGTCATGATCAAGCTAATAAAATCATTTGCATTTTTATTCCAAAGTAATAAAAGTAGAATAGTCTGTGTGAGTGTGTGGTGTGTACTTACGAATGTACCTTTCAAAGCCTGATTGGATTTTGAAATCTGTTTATGGAATAAACACAGGGTATATATAAACACTTACATGAATAAGTAATTTTATCTAGGTTCAGAGTGTTCGGAGGTTACTGATTTATCCAAAGGCTTTTAAAAAAGAGAGAAGAACTTCAGGTTCATAGGTACCCCTGGAGTTATCTTATAGATTTATTAACTCAAATTTTTAAAAGATCTTTATTATTGGAACAGACAGACAGATGTAGCTTGAGAGTGCTTCATGCCACAAGTGCTTGTGGGCATCTAAGCTATGCCTGACCTATTTCCTCTACGGCATTTTGTGGCTCCATAACGTCGTTTAAATAAGAAAGCCCTGTGTCTGTAAAAAGACCTTTCCCCCCATACCGTTAATGTAAAGGCTACCCAAAGTCTCTCCAGCGCACCCTCCCCACCCCACATTTTAGTAATAGCCACTTCAAGGAAGAAAGTCAGGTTGCTGTCCTCGCTGAGGAATATGTCACAGAGATGACCTACTGAGGACCAGGGGCAACAGGATCCTGGGTCCCGATTTATCTGGCAAATGTGGAAGCAATGATGCCCTTAATGTGATCAAATGCATCCTTTGGAAGCTCTTTTTGAAACATTGCATCCATTTAATTGACTCCTGTTGGGGATGGGAGGCTAAGGGCACAAGAATTAAATTAATATCTATTTCCCCCAAAGCTTCTCGGTGTAGACAGAAAGACATTTATCAGGACTCATTCATTGTGAAGGCTGAAGGTGCCTGTGTGTCAGGAGAGAGAGAGAGAGAGAAGGGGGGGGGGGAGAGACAAGGAACATGGAAGAGGTAGGGGGAGTTGAAAAGAGTGAGGAATGAGAAACATCAAGATGCAGAAGTTCTGATTTAGTACATCACAGAACCAGTCAAAAAGGTGCGCACACCTGTGCTTAATTTGTAAAATGAGAGAATCTGGAATCTCTGTCCTGCCCTTTTCGTTCTGCCCCCTGATCTGGAAGCCCTGCCTCTACTTTGTCCTAGGAGCTGAGGGGGTATGGCTCAGCTGTGATTATTCAGTGATGAAGGAGAAGCTCTGAAATCTTCCTCTCTAAGACCAATCTGCAAGCCTAGAAGAAAAGCCTTGAATGAACCTCTGGGGCCCTTTTAAGTGTCCATTATGAAGTGGAGACATCACCAATATTTGTGCAGTTAAACAGCCTTTCGAAAGTACTCCCATACATCTAGATTGAACGTTCCCATTTATATATTTAAACCTTTATTCTCTTGCACTTCAAGGTGCTCATGTTTTAAAGGGTAAAAAATAGAGAGAGGGTGGCGCTGTGGTCTAAACCACTGAGCCTCTTGGGCTTGCTGATTGGAAGGTCGGCGGTTCGAATCCCCGCAACAGGGTGAGCTCCCGTTGCTCGGTCCCTGCTCCTGCCAACCTAGCAGTTTGAAAGCACACCAGTGCAAGTAGATAAATAGGTACTGCTGCTGCGGGAAGGTAAACGGCGTTTCCATGCACTCTGACCTCTGTCATGGTGTTCTGTTGCACCAGAAGCGGTTTAGTCATGCTAGCCACATGACCCGGAAAGCTGTCTGTGGACAAACGCCGGCTCCCTCAACCTGAAAAAGCTAGATGAGCACCACAACCCCATAGTCGCCTTTGACTGGACTTAACCTTCCAGGAGTCCTTTATTTTTGCCTTCTTTTTTTACATTTTATTTTATTCTTACATTTATTTCCCACCTGACTCCCTTCCTTTCAATACAGGAATTGGCAAGGCGTTCACATTTTATGTATTATTAAACTTATACTCCACTTTTCATCCAAGGAGCTCATTCTACCCCTGTACATTTTATCCTCACAACAATCCTGTGTAGAAGGATAGGCTGAGAGATGGTGACTGGCCCAAGGTCACCCAGGAAATTTCATGGTCGGTGGAAAGGAAGGTTGCCTGTCATCAGCATAAAGGTGACAGTACACTGCCAATATCTGGCTGATTTCACATGCATGTTAAATAGCATGGGACGAGATAGGCTTCTATGGGACCTTGCAAATCAAAGACCATGGGGTAGACCAGTAGTCTTTTAGCACTACCGTCTGAAACCCATCCTTCAGAAAAGACCAGAGCCACTGTAAAACAGAAAGGCAACCATGGTTGACCTTATCAAAAGGATACATGGCAGGGGAAAGTGTGGTGCCCTTCAGATGCCACTGGAGTATAACTCCCATCAGCCCCAACTAGCATGGTGATTGGTCAAGGATTATGGAAGTTGTAGTCCAACAACTTCTGGCTAACCACATTGGCTAACCCTGGTTGATGGTATCAAAAGCCACAGAGAGGTCAAAACACCCATATAGGTGACCCCCCATTTATGCACGTTCAATATGTGCACAACCACACATACGCACATTGCGCCAAACCTGGAAGTGATCCAAAAAAGTCATTAAAAGTGGCAGAATGGGGCAGGGCGGGGGCAGAGGTAGGGTAGGAGCAGAACAGGCTATTTGCAGGCTTTTCCAATGGTGTTTCAAGTATTCACAATTTCACTGATGTGCACAGTGCCTCAGAACATAACCCCCACATAAATGGGTTTTTTTTCCTGCATCATGTCTATTTTCAAGCATTGGTCATCCACTAGATTAGGGATGGGGAACCTATGGCCTTCCTAATGATGTTGGACTCCAATTCTCATCAGCCTCGAACAGCATGGTCAATGGTCAAAGGTGATGAGAGTTTTGGCCTAACAGCATCTGGTAGGCCATACAGGTGAAACTCGAAAAATTAGAATATCGTGGAAAAGTTCCTTTATTTCAGTAATTCAACTTGAAAGGTGAAACTAATATATGAGATAGACTCATGACATGCAAAGTGAGATATGTCAAGCCTTTCTTTGTTATAATTGTGATGATCATGGCGTACAGCTGATGAAAACCCCAAATTAGCAATCTCAGAAAATTAGAATATTCAGGGAAATCATCAAAACAAGGATTGCAAATAGAGCAAGATTGGACCTCTGAGAAGTAGAAGCAGATCTCGCTTTGTATGTCATGAGTCGACCTCATATTTTAGTTTCACCTTTTAAGTTGAATGACTGAAATAAATGAACTTTTCCATGATATTCTAATTTTTTGAGTTTCACCTGTAGGTTAGGTTCTCCATCACTGCACTAAGGTGATGGAGGTAGCATTTGCCCCAAATCTAGATCGGAAGAAGCCACACTGAAAAGCTCATAGTTCAGTGTGCATGACAATAGCAAACTAGCATTTTTAGGCTGTGGCCATTCCACTCATTTACATCACCCATGTGCTTCCAGAAGACAACTATTAACCACATGGAAACTTAATTTTGAAAAGTCATCTCATCAACCAGCTCCGTCAATTCAAAAGATATCAAAAGAAAAAACCAATCCCCTCTCTATGTGATTCAGCCCTTCAAACTGTCCACAAATATATAATTTTTCAAGGGTAAGGGATATTATTGTCTTGGAAAAAAATGGTTTTATAAATAGATTACTTGAATAATGACTTTGGGGCACTGAACTGCGAGAGGACAGAGAGGACTTCTCCCCCTTCTTCTTTTCCAAAGGTGACTTGTTTTTAACACTGAAGTTCTTTTGAAGTTATCAGCAAACTGTTTCTCCAGAGATGTTCCTTTATTTTTGTTCTGCACCTTCCCTGCAGTGAGACAGGGAGGGTCATAAAGAACAGAATTAAGCAAAGGGGCCTCTTATATAACCTCCCTGTTCTCTAACAAAAACGAGGACACTCAAGCTTTCATTTGACTCACTAGGTGTCTGCAATAGTGAAAGGACAGAGCAGAGGATGTTACCTAATGACACACACAGTTTCTTGTAGAACCGACAAAGTTATGACCAATGGGGGCTGGTTGCTCATTGGGGCTGGTAGGGCAGAAGGCTGAGAGGCCAACAGTAGGTGGCGCCAGAGAGTCAATGACATGGGGCAGGGGCCATGGAGCGAGACACGTGGCTGCCGTTTACATGGCTGTCATGTCTAGTTTGACCCTGACTTCCACATACCTTTCTTATGGACCAGATGTAAAAGTAAAAAATAAAATAAATGTAACTGTGCCTCTTGTAAATCCAGTTTCTCTGGCTACCAAACCTTACAGCTTGTATACTTGCGAGCCTCACACATCTGTGCCAATCTCATGATTGTGCCAGGTGGGCAAATAAGAAGCAAACATTCACTTGATCAGAAAAGTAGCTCACCTATTCTAATGCATATCTTTCTCCCTTCACCTTCAGGTTAGTATTGAAATGTGTCTGTGTGTGTATTAGGAATGTAAGAAGGCATCATTTTCCATTCTGCTCCGTTTTCATTCCACTGCTCTTTGTTTTCTCCTGTTGCAGAATTATGTAAATTACATAATTGCATAAGTGAATATTGTCATTAGGTTATTCCACTCCATTCGCATCTTTGCAAAGGAGATGCAGTACAAATTTTGGGGGGACATAATCACTTACAGTGGTACCTTGGGTTACAGACGCTTCAGGTTACAGACTCCGCTAACCCAGAAATAGTACCTCGGGTTAAGAACTTTGCTTCTGGATGAGAACCGAAATCGTGCGGTGGCAGTGGGAGGCCCCATTAGCTAAAGTGGTACCTCAGGTTAAGAACAGTTTCAGGTTAAGAATGGACCTCCAGAACGAATTAAGTTCTTAACCCAAGGTACCACTGTATGTATCATTTGTGGACTGAAAGCCACAACAACAGCAAACACCACTATATGCTTTTTGGTGCCTGCTTAATTTTTTGTTTTTGTTTAGGCAAGTCTATCCAAACACATAGAAGCTGCGTGTTTTATTTATTTTTAGTTACTATGGACTTTAACCATCTTTTGAATATTTTAAAATACTTCTTTTGAACTGTTTTATCCCATAAGGATAATCTTTTATTTTATATCATTTGTAGGCTGCTTAGAAGTTTTCTTAAAATCAGGTGGTATGCACATTTTGTTAAATAAAGCAAAATAAATAAATGCTAATTGCTTTCACTTGACGGGCTTCTGTTCTAGACATGGGACAAATAAGCAAAGATTAGCAATTTTGCTACCATTTCTGTTTTCTTCAGAATTCTCCAACATCACACACGCACTCAGATATATATATATATATACACACACACAGAGAGAGAGAGAGAGAGAGGGAGGGAGAGAGAGAGAGGAAACAATTCGTCGAGCAAGTTACCCCTTTCCGTTCAAATCCTCTTGTATTACTAAAAGGTTGGGGGAAAGACCTCTGGGAAGCGAGGGCAATTTTTGACATGGGTCTCAACAGATTAAACTATGCAGGGACAATACAGAATACATTGGAGCAATAACATTATCACATCATAGGCTGATTGAGAGCCATTTCCTTGCATTTCTGTCCTTTTACCATAAGCCAATAGTAGCCACAGGCATTTGACTGGAGAGCCCGGAGGATTGACAGGCCTGGCAGTCATTACACGCTGGATTGAATACTAGATTACTCCAAAGTGGCTCAGGGTCAAGGATCAGTGTGTTCCCTTTTGGCACTAAATGACTTTAATATCCTTACTGTATTAGTCAATTACTTTAAAGCTGCTGCTCTCCAAGCTCCCTCTGCCCCCACCCCCCCTGCAGTTTACTATGGACATTTGAATTGCTCCCATACTTAACCCACACATCTGCTTTCCCCTGTCAAAATAATAGTGCGACCACCGGCCTTCTTGTAGGGGTAAGCACCTTCTCCGTAGCGTTGTTTACCTGAAGCCAGCATGCTCAGAACCTGGGAGGCAAAAACGTGGCCTTCATTCCAACAAAGAGCAAATAGTTAATTCTTTTTAAGAGTGAGTTGGAATCCTTTCAGATGTGGTACAGACACGGCAGGTATAGGAAATGTCTCACTGTTCAGCCTCCCCAGCAGGACCAATTTCACTATAATAAAAGGTAAAGGGACCCCTGACCATTAGGTCCAGTCGTGACCAACTCTGGGGTTTATTGGCCGAGGGAGCCAGCGTACAGCTTCCGGGTCATGTGGCCAGCATGACTAAGCCGCTTCTGGCGAACAAGAGCAGCACACGGAAACGCCGTTTACCTTCCCGCCGGAGCAGTACCTATTTATCTACTTGCACTTTGACGTGCTTTCGAACTGCTAGGTTGGCAGGAGCAGGGACCGAGCAATGGGAGCTCACCCTGTCGCGGGGATTCGAACCCCTGACCTTCTGATCAGCAACTCCTAGGCTCTGTGGTTTAACCCACTGCGCCACCTGCATCCCTCTAATAAGGGTAGTGAAATTATCTCTACCACTTGGTTGGATGATACAGATGACCAACCTACCCAGGTCAGGTCCCTCATCCTAAGGTGGTTTGGTTCTCCGAATGCGTTCACCAACATACTCAAAATAGGGTTATTGTTGGGAGGGGAGGGTTTGCACCAGCAGATCAGCAAGTTTGTGATACGGATGCAGTTTATGCACACCTAAACATTCTAGTTTAGATGAGAAGAAGTGCTAAAGAACAGGAAGTACAAGGAAACTCAAGTCTCTTGTTCTTTCTGCACACACATCACATGTGTTTTATGTGCGGCTACCCTTGTATCTGGTCCAGAAGCTGCAACGAGTGCAGAATGCAGCAGTCAGACTACTCCTTAGAACCTCTTGATAGGACATTTCTGGTGGTTCTCCACACCCCTGAAGTTCAGCTGGCCTTTACCAGCCATTATGCCTTTAGTGTGTCAGGCTGTGGCACTCCTTGCAGGAGCCATTCCTGCTTGGTTTTAGACATTGAATTGTTCAGGCAAATAAATCTCAAATTCTCGGCCAACCAGCTCTCACCAATGCATACTGCACAACTGTCCTGTTTTAAGTGGGACATCAGATTGACAGAAGCTTCTGATCCTAATCCCAGATGTCCTGTTTGGCCCATTGTGCTCTGAACGCACCAGAGTGCGGGACCAAAAAAAAAAGGAAGAAAACTTACCTTGCCCCCACACGACTCCACCTGTATGGATCCCTGTTGAGACCCTATAGAGTGCCTCAGATCATGGTCAACTCCCAGTGAGATGGGGAGTGAGGAGAGAGAGAAGAAGGACATTAGTGCTTGGAGAAACTATACTCTACTAACTGTTTCTTAATTTCACAACCTTCACAGCGACTGCAGAGAATCACACTGCTCTGAATTTATTGGTGCAACCTGGCGAAGAATTTTATATCATGGCTACTGAACATTAAAAGGTCTGGCTTGGCTTGGTGTTAAACTAACATGTCTAAGATTAAATATGGCCAGAACTGATTTGAATTTTAAAGCCGCTTGAAAGTCAAGCTTTTAAGAGTCTTTAGTGGAAGTGAGGCCTCTGCACATGAAAGCACAGCTGCGCATTGGGGCTTGATGCTGATGTCATTGGGCTATTATGCACAAACACACACACACAAATCAGCGATCCAGGGTGTTGCAGTCAGACGATCCTCAGAGTCCCTTCCAACTCTACAATTCTATGATTCTAAGAATATTCTCAACATTTTGTATAATAAAATGCTTCCTCGCTGCCTATGCTCCCCAAAAGGTTCGATTTTGCAATCTGATTTTTCAATGGTCTGTTTTGGTATTAGATATTCCCAAAACAGGTGAGCTCCTGTTGCTTGGCCCCTGCTCCTGCCAACCTAGCAGTTCGAAAGCACATCAAAGTGCAAGTAGATAAATAGGTACAGCTCCAGCGGGAAGGTAAACGGCATTTCCGTGTGCTGCTCTGGTTCACCAGAAGCTGCTTAGTCATGCTGGCCACATGACCCGGAAGCTGTACGCTGGCTCCCTCGGCCAATAAAGCGAGATGAGTGCCACAACCCCAGAGTCGGTCATGAGCAGAGTTGGCAGGAGCAGGGACCAAGCAACTGGAGCTCACCCCGTCATGGGGATTCAAACTGTCGACCTTCTGATCAGCAAGTCCTAGCCTCTGTGGTTTAACCCACAGCACCACCCGCATCCCGACTGGGTCCTTACTGACCTTCTTTTTTTAAAAAAACTTAAGTTGATTATGGTCCCATTGACAAAATTGTGAGCATGTCTTGGAACAGAGGCAAGCCAACTCTATGTTAGCTGTAGGCTTTTTTTTTTGTATGATCTTAGCCAAGTCTTTCTCAAGGCACAGCTTTCCATTGGCAAAATTGGATTTGTCACAACATTGTGAGGGAGGCTTGCAAATGTGCCCATTGTGAGTTCTGTCGGCTTAAGCAACTTTCACTGTGTGCCTAGCTATAAGCCAGTTTGCTCATGAAAAGCACCATATGACTGATGTCCCCTTTCCACCCACCACCAAGCTAAGAAAAGGTGTCCCACAATGGTTGTTGCAAAATCAGTGCAATCCATGCTGCCAAATGCTGTCTCCAAAGGCTTCTCTTCCTTAGAGGAGTTTTTGAGGATCAAATTTCACATCTCAAACAGAAAATAAAGTCAGAATGAAATTCAGCCTATCTAATAAAAGGTAGAAATCAACCCTAGAACTTCAAGGTTATGCTACTAGTATTGCTTCAGATATCAGACTTGGAAGCTAGGTTTTCTTTTTCTTTTTCTTGAGACCTTCTGCTGCCATTATTAATTTGCTTCTTTATGTTCTTTTTATAGGGTGAATTTTCCAGCTGAAGGTTGTGAAAGCATCTGCATTGTGTTGTTACTGTAGGACACCCGACTTGCACTATATATTTTCTTTGCTCGGTGTCTCTCTGTACAGCAGCTAAGCATAATCAACGATGCCTCCGGGAATGCACTGAATAATTGTGCTAATTTAAAATTTAGTCAGCAAAGGACCTTAAAAAACTGGATACCTCTTGGTAATGATGCATCATTAGCACTTTTCATTCATTTATATTTTGTTGTGTTTAGGGACTTGGGTATTCAGGAGAAGAAAGGTAGCCTGACAAGAGTGTGATTGAATCAGGCCCCCTGATATTTGGGAGTGACAGAAGGTGATGTGCTGTAGCTGCAACTGACAACTACTTTAATGTGAACCACTTATAAATATTTACAACCCAGAAGTCATTGATGAATCTGTGCAGAACCCCGAAACGATACCAAGTTGCGGCAATGTTTATTTGGGAGCAACTCTTCCTGTCCCCAATATTAAAGTTTTGGGTGTCTTTTTACTAGGTCTGTCTTGCATGCTCTGTGCTAAATAATTGTTTCCTTTCCTTTTCCTCCCACATGAGAAACTTTGATTCCAGCAGATGACCGTGGATATTAGGATTTGTGCTTCAAGTTCCACAAACACCATCAAATTGTATGAAGGTTCTGTCTATAATAAATGAACCATACAAAGCATGGGGGTCACAGTTATACAGGGGAACCTCAGTTGTCGAACATAATCCGTTCTGGAAGACCATTCGACTTCCAAAGCATTCAGCAACCAAGGCGCAATGGGCGGCCAGCAAATTCCATTGAGAAAAAGAAGAAAAGTGCCTCTGAAGACATTTGACTTCTGAGGCGCGTTCAAAAACGGAAGCATTCACTTCCAGGTCTTTGGAGTTCGGATTCCGAATCGTTTGGCTTCCGAGACACTCAAAAACCAAGATTCCACTGTACTCCTAATTCAAAAGCTTGGTGGGGGGAGGGGGAGCAGGGGATGAGGAACTTGAGAAATTGTTGCAATTTTGCTGGCGGTTTTTTATTTTATTTTAAAGGAGACATGATTTTGTCTATGGGCAAATGTGATGCCTGCAGATGTTGTTGGACTCTCGCTCCCATCAAACGTAACCAACATGGCAAATGCTATGGGGTGAGTTATAATCCAAAAACATTTGGAAGGGCACCACTTTGGAGAGCCAGTGTGGTGTAGTGGTTAAGAGCGGTAGTCTCGTTATCTGGGGAACCAGGTTCGCGTCTCCGCTCCTCCACATGCAGCTGCTGGGTGACCTTGGGCCAGTCACACTTCTCTGAAGTCTCTCAGCCCCACTCACCTCACAGAGTGTTTGTTGTGGGAGAGGAAGGGAAAGGAGAATGTTAGCCGCTTTGAGACTCCTGAAGGGGAGTGAAAGGCGGGATATCAAATCCAAACTCTACTCTTCTGTGTCTCCAGCACCATATATGGGACCAAGTGTTCTTCAGACCATGCTCATCCCCCACAAGGCTTACAAGAACGATTAGGAGATGACACAGGGCTACAGCAGCAATGGGAACAGGTGGTGCTCCAGTTGTTGCTAAACTGCAGCTCCCAACATCCCTGACCCTTGGCCGTGCTAGCTGGAGATGACAGATGTTGACGTTCTGGAGGTCCACAAGTTCACTATCCCCAGTGTGTTACAGGACTGGCTTCTTGCATTAAGCACAGCAGTGTTCAATGGGATGGGAGCTACTTTCCCCAGGTGTTCGTCATGCTTTAAAAAACAACTATTTGGGACTACGGTATGTAGTGTGGGACTTACAGAACTGGTAAAGCTAATCAGGAGTGGATCTTGCCAGTCACTTGGATGGAAGACCAAACCCATGAAAAAATAAAATCAGGCTTAATTTTTTACAAAAACCTCTTTTCAGCATATGCTACACTCAAAGTGGTTTATAATCAATGACACATACATTGGCAACAGTTTCCCAACGACACTGACTAACACTCAAGGGCATTACGAAATCCCCAATACTTAATCAGAAACAACAAAAGAATAGTCTCAAAACAATAATTTTCAATAACCGGTGCCATATCATCATATTCAGTTCTTAACCCTTTATTTTACCCGAGTAGAGAACAACATTCCAATGAAAGCATTAAAGCATTAAAGTTGAAGGATTATTCAGCAAGCACTGAGAGAAAATAGCCCTGGAGAACTATTTTAACAGTGCTCAGAAGTTCTCAGAAGTTCAGTGGGACATGCTGTCAGGTAAGTATGTATAGGAATGCAGCCTAAGAGATGTAAATTGAAAGCCGATAATTATGAAAACGGATTAAACCTGTTGTGTCATTTTGAAAGGGGTTGGAGTGGCCAGCTCGTTGGCGTTGCCATTCTCATGTTGATTGTTACAAAAGTAACTCTAAAGGTGCTTAATGAGTACCTAGACTTTGGAGGTAAGAAAAAGAAGGAAGGAGAAGAAGAAGATTATTTTACAAAAAAAATAAAATAAAAACCCTGTAGCATTTCAGATTGCAGGTGTATGTTGCAGGGCAAAGGAGAGGGCTTGTTACTTGCTCGAATTCTTCCTCTAGGGATGGGCAAATCTGTCAATTTGAGTTTCTCTCAGTTTTTTATTTAAGTTGCATTCCCCACATTGCCACATCAGTTGGTAGTAATTCTTCTTCTTCTTCTTCTTCTTCTTCTTCTTCTTCTTCTTCTTCTTCTTAAAAAAAGAGAAGTTATCATGCGAATCCACCAATCTGCACTTTGGTGTGCATTTCTCCTTTTTTTATTTATTTTTAAAACAATTTTTATTGATATTCTTTCTTACAACAAATATCCATCATCATTACTAAACATTCATTTTCCAATCCCCCCCCCCCCCTGCTGACTCCCCTCAGCTTCCATTTCTGGTTTGTTACATCAAATGGTACAATCTGCTGTTTGTATTTAACACTATTTTGTCCCATTGTCATACTTCTTGTTCTCTTTAAATAAAGTTGTAAATGTTTGTTTAAATCATGCCAATGAGTTCATGTTTTTTGTTTTGTTTCTGCAAATATGTTATAAAAGGTTCCCATTCTTTTTCAGTCACTATTGTCCTTTCCACGCAGCTTGTCCATTAATTTTGCTCACTCTGCATAATTCAACAACTTTTCTTGCCATTGTTCTTTGGATGGTACTTCTCCAGTCTTCCAATTTTGTGCTATTAAAATTCTTGCTGCTCTTGTAGCATACATAAACAATGTCCGTTTTTCTTTCGGCAGCTCTTGTCCTAAAATACCCAACAAAAGTGCTTCTGGTTTTTAAAGAAATGTTATCTTCAACATTTTGTTCAATTCATTGTATATCATTCCCCCCCTCTTTAAATAATCTTGCAATCCCACCACATATGGTAAAATGTACCTTCTGCATTTCTCCTAATATACACCTTTTTCTCTGCCATTTTGCCTAACATACAGCTTTCTGTGAGCAATTTCCCCCAATACATGGTTGTGGGGTGCTGTTGTTGTTTCGAACACTTTACCACAACATATGCATTTTTTGCACACATTACTGGGCTGGAGAAATGCATTGCAAAATTCGGAGGAGCGCGAATTTTGAATGCTCGCTGTGTTTTAGTTTGCGTATTGTTTCAGAAAGCGAGGATTAGCTAGGTTAGCCTTTAACTGCAGTCTGAATGGAATTTCTACCCTATCTCTACCTGACATCTAAATCTCCCTCTATGTGGAAAGACAGCATATCAGGGAAAGGATGAGACAAAATCCCCGCTACGTGCTAACTCTCCATGTGCAGGGGGCTTTTGATATACAAAGGAAGCATTCAAACATAGAATCACACCCACACACCCTGCAGTCAGAAGTGGCAAAGTCCCGGGAGGGCTGAATTAACGCACAGATCAGCACAAAGCTGCGAGCATGGGAAGCCATCGTGCAGATGTGCATTTAAACACTAGTGCGCAGCTCCACATATGACAGAAACAAGAACTGGAAATGAAAAATGGGTTGAAAAGTTCTCTCTCCCCCCACACCCTCCAAATCCTGGAGGTACTCAGCAGCACATTTTCTATGTGCCTGCGCTGATAAAGTGCATAATAACCTGTTAGCTTTGTGTGCCTAATTTTCCTGTTTCCCTCGATTTCTTCACTGTTTCTTTAATGTAACAATGAGAATTTAAATGACCACTGGGGCTGGATACTCCTTTCTTTCCTGACCTGGTGGGTAATGAGATAGACAACACCCCAAGCCATTATCCCTTCGTGCGCTGAGTGGGAGTGCAGTTAACTTTGATAGCATAGAACTAAGTACATTTTTAATTGCAAGGGAAAAAAATGAGAATAACCTATTCCGTTTAACATTTTTACGGAGTAATTACACATAAAATTAGCTAACTATCAAAGTTCTCCGTTCCTCCCCACCCCCACGCCGCATGCACATCACGTTAGCTCAGTATGTAGATGTTTCCGTTTTAATGGGATTTTAAACAAGCCGAGTCAAGAAACCCCACACTCTTGTCATTTTGTTGGTGTCAATCAGTGCATATGTTTTGTCTATCAGTTTTGTAGTGCTAATTTATGAAATCGGCCCCGTAAGATTCTCCTTTGTTTGTGCATATTAGAGAAGCTACGTCAGATGATAATATCTTATCTGTTTCCCCCCTCTTTCATTTGCATTTCATTTTTGTCACAGCACCGTCTCTGCCACAGTCTTCCTGCCATGTGCATCACATCCCGGTATGTAAACAATTTTACCGACTTAGATCGAAGTGATAGCCTCGTAATTTTTTAATCATAAGCCGCATATACAAATAAGAGAGCTAAAGCATGCACGGAATCATATTTGGGTCTTGTGACTAATGGTAACCCGGTGCTATTGAATTACTGAACTGTGTCTGAGAGCTAATGAGAAAAAAAATCCCACGGGAATCTTTAACCAATGCACTTGGAGAGCACCTTAGGGACTCATTCTGTGTCTGTCACCTTTCCCGTCTCATTGACACAAGACTCCTTTGCCACCATTACACCGTGCAACCATTTCACTTTGCACCTCACGATTAGAATATTAAAAGGAGAGAATACTACACGACTTGCTTCAGATAGCCGAGTTGTTTTTGACACTTAAAATAGAAATTGTCACCAAGCTATCACAAGGACCTGGGTGTCTTCACCTTCTGTGGAACCTTCTAAACCTGATGCCTTATTTTGCAACTAATGAGCTACTTTGTGGGGGGCTTTATTCCCCCCCCCCTTTAATGGCAAAACTTTGTTAGCAGGGAGGCATCGGGGAACATGCTTTTGTTTTCTATGGAGATTTGATTACTGCATTTGCGAGACAGAATTGTCTTCTATAGGACTGCTGTCGTCCAAAGTTTCAGGGAGCTATTCAATGACCAGTTATACACCCAAGGCGCAGTTGAATTAAAAGTGGCCCGGCTGTTTATTGAAGCATGTTCTGGGGAGGAGTGTCCTCCCTAAAGGGATTACTTATACAGCCTCACAAAGCTGGTTTTGAGTAGATTTCCATGGAAAATCTGTTGTGACAAGCTGTGCTGGGGCCAAGAGAGTGAAGGACAGGTTGTCAGAGATGGATTGGAGGAGTAATGGGGAGGAGCTTAGCTCCATAACTTTTTTCAGAGCAGGAACAATGATATCATCTGCCAGAGTGCCAGTGTCAGGGACTGTGCTGAGGAGGGCTACAATGAGGAGCCATGGTGGGTGCTGCCTCCTCCCCCTGACCCTGAATCTCACCAGGAGCAGGAGGGCAGTATAGATTTAGAACAGTGGTTTGCAGAGGGGCATAGCTCAGAAGGGAAAAGCTGGGAAATACCGGATGAAGAGCAGCTAGGAGAAGAAACACACTGGAAGAGAGAGGGTTAACAGATTCACAGTCATTGGACAGCATCCCCCCTCCCCACGTTCTAGGAGAGCTGAAAAAGTTGCTGAATAGAAAGCAAAGTGGCGTGAAGGTGGTGTGGATTGAGAGAGGGACGGGTGTAGCCTTAATTGGAAGCACCGCCATTCTTAAAGGGAGACGTTCATTATCCCTTGCTGTGATTATTAAAGAATTCCAACTGGTTCACTTTGTTCTGCTTATCTACTGCTGGTGGAGGGGGGGGGAGAGCCAATTCCTTGAAGCCTGACAGCCAGGCAGGTTATTGATGGAGTCCCCTTGCTCCAGCAAGTGAATGAGGGGATAATGGGGCTTTCCACCTTTCCTATCGTTTGTGACAAAAAGACCAGTTACCCATTTTCCAGGCAACAGCATTTGGTGTGGCTGCAGGAGAGCTGCGGTGGTTAGCGGGAGCTGCCTGCACAGGCAGCTGACATCACAGTCAGCCTCACTCAGCTGCAGGGGCTGACGGGATTGCCTGCCAAAAATTTAAATATAAAAAGGACAGTCATGGCCCTAGAGGGCTGGTGGGTGCTTCAGCAATGGACCTGATAGAGCCAGTCTTCAGTCAGGTCCACTTCTGGGGCATACAAGCTGGCTGGGCTGTGAATAGCCAGCACAGCCAGGAATTGGACGTCTCGCCCATCCTGTATGTTGTGGTTATTCCCAGAGGTAGGCAGGCAGTCCATGTGTGTGGCCTTGCTGTTGAATTACTCAGCTGCTGTATTCAGGGCCAGGAAGGAATTTGCCCTGCAGACAAATTGAGCCTTTCTGGGGTTTTTACCTTCCTCATAGCAACTGTCACAACTTGGGTGGAAAAAGGCATTGGGTTGGATCCTTTGTCAAAAAGCTGAGGATGGGATGGGTGTCCCAGCCCAGGATCTAGGATAAAAACTCAGCATAACCTGGTAAAGGGATCCAGGGACAGAATTCTGTCCTTGGGTTGTGGTTATGGAGTAATGTCATGATGAACTCATGCAGTTCATCTTTCATCATCACTTTGGAACCCTATTTCTACACAGAGACCTTTAGAAGGTACTGCACAAGCATGACCCTCCTCCCTTGTGATTATTAATCCCCATGGTGGTGCCCCCTGACTGCATAGAAGGCTCCAGATTGGGGTAGCCAACATGGTGCCCTCTAGATGTTGCTGGACCAACTTCCATCAACTTCAGACTGCATGGCCAATGGTCAGGGATGATGGGACTTAGGTCTTAATTATGGAAAGTGCTATATATATTTCAAACCAATAAGTGAAATAAATAGGGTCATAAATAGGGTCCAGTGTGGCCTGATGATATAGTCCATTTGTATTTGCATCTAGATGGTGGCGTGCCATGGATTGGGTTTTGCCATGACTAAATAGTCATCCACGAACTCTTTGGAAGTATCCCGTCCATACCACCCCGGTTGGAAGTCCATGCAGAGGCCACAGATGACCTTGCTCATGCAAAGTTAGTTATGGTCCTACAGCATTGTGCCATGGGTCCTGTCCATGAAAAACACACCATCACCTTCTCAAAAACAGTGATGTGCAACTGATGGTGTCAGGGGCTGGTCTGGATCAGAAGATTGGGGAATGCAATCGCAGGAAGATCAGATCCTAGCAGAAGAGAAGGGGGAATATTCACACACACCCTTTGCTTACAGCATTTTCAGAAGCAGGGAGACAGACAGACACAGAATCTGCACAGTTGAGGGAGGAGCTACCCAGCTTTGAGATAGTAGCTAAGCAACCAGAAGGAAGGAAGCAACTGTGTGATACATCAGTTGAGAGTGTGTGTGTGGGGAACCCCCTCCCTCCCCCCGAACTAGGAGGTCTGAGCATGTCAGAGAACAAAGGAGACGCGGGGGGACGGGACTCCCCATTGGCACGCTTCTTGCTGCGGAAGTGGGGAGGAGTCGTATTAGGCAGCTGATATCCTTGCGGAGAGTTGCCTGTTTGTGCTTGTAACAGAATGCTGTAATAAAAAGACTATAAAGCTACCAAATGCTCATTAATTCTTATCAGTGAGCCACCGGAAGGGAGAGGGGAACTCCTGTACATGACAGATGGAGTGGGTGGCCCACTGCAATTTCACTCCGGAAAAAGCAGCTATAGCACTATAGGTGGTATATCTGGGATGATCCAAAATGTGATCTATCACAGAATACTTGGGATATGTAACTGGACTGCTAGAATTTTGGCAGAATTCACAGTAAGTTAGATGCTACAGGACCTCGTTTCAGTGAAATTTCCCAGAGTTCTTCATCAGAAGGAATGGGGGGAGGAGAAAAGAGTCAGTACTGAATAAGGTTAGTGACTTAAATCACTTCAGGAGGCTTGTGTCCCAATAACAAGCCCTTAACACATCAAACATTTGTTGACAGTAGCTTAACCAGCAGGGGATCACAGATTACTGTCAATAAGAAGCCAAAGTCTCTATTCCAATCATTGATTTTGGCATCCAGCACTGCGATGCATTTTAGTTCCCAGGAACATCTTTCAAAGGAGCTACACAAGTTCCATTTGAAAGAGAGCCTGGGAAGTCAGAGTTCATATTGAGAGAAGTATTATTCACCCCACAAATGACAGAGATGAATCCCAAGGACAACATGAAAACATTGGTTCGAAGAAGACACAGTTGCCAATATTATGATTTTATTCTGTTGTTTCTTTGAGTTTGTGTTTAAACTAATGGCCTTCACCAATTTTCTTGTCTTCAGCATTGGCTACAGTCCAATTTCAAGTTATGTGTGCTTAAACTTGTTCGTTCTGGTGCCTGACTGTAGTCAGAGTTTGCTCCGATTCAGAGTACTGTTTATTTGTATTTTATTTCTATCATGGGAATTGTAAAATGTAAGATGGTCAGTTCCTAATAGTGTAAATCCACAGAGCTTTGAAAGCAGTGAGCAGTCATGTGTCTTTCTGAACTTTCCCAAGGCTCAATGAAAAGGAGGGTGATTTCTTGCTCTCAACCTCAGAAAGCGGTACAACCCCTCACTGTTTTCAAAGCTCTGTGGCTCAGTGTTCCTGGGGGAGTACTAAGTGCTGCTCTATAGACACAAGATCTGGTCTCCTAATGACACTCAGGAGTCATTGTATTTCAGCCTGATCAATTCATGCTCACTCCAACATGAACACACATTGGCTACATTCCACTGGTACTTGATTCCGTTTTCCTGACATTTTAATACCTCTTAATTTTCAGATTTTATGTGATCTTTCTATTGGAAATCTAGTGCAATCTAGCAGAAGGTTACCACTAATTTCCAGGTTAATTGTTTCCAGAAAAAAAGATTTGCTTAACTCAGAAAATCACAAGAATTTTCAGTTTTAAGTTCCCCACCGCTCATGTGGCAAAAATTGGGGTGGTATCCCAGCATGCAGTCCTTCCCTTTAAAAGTTAGTGCAAGGAATGTTAGAAATCAGGACAGGAAGAGCTAACATTACAACCTAGCACAATAAATCCCATGTTGGAATACAGCCATTGTTTAGAATAGCCCATTGGATGATATGTTCTCAAATCTGTCCCTACAGATGGAGGAACCTTGAATGGGTTTATTCACATGTGGAGTTTATTGCATTAGTTTTACTTATTATAATGGTAAAGGTAAAGGATCCCTGACAGTTAAGTCCAGTCGCAGATGACTCTGAGGTTGTGGCGCTCATCTTGCTTTACAGGCTGAGGGAGCCGAAATTTGTCTGCAGACAGTTTTTCCGGGTCATGTGGCCAGTATGACTAAGCTGCTTCTGGGGCAAAGGAACACCGAAACCAGAGCAGCGCATAGAAACACCATTTACCTTCCTGCTGGAGTGGTACCTATTTATCTACTTGCACTGGCGTGTTTTCGAAGTGCTATGTTAGCAGGAGCTGGGACCGAGCAACGGGAGCTCACCCTGTGATGATATCCAAGGCTATTTTTCTATAAAAAGAGGTTCCAGAACTCACTAGGAACCTTGTTCTCTTATAATGTCATTGGTGCCCACCTCAGAGGTGCCAGAAGTCAGTTCCGGCAAATTCCAGCTGAAAAAAAGCACTTCTGCTTCTTTTTCAATTTCTTATGTAACTTTCACACAGCATTACCTGCTCCCCCGCCTCACTATACTGCCATGCCATGCCAAATATCATTTGCACCACAGTCACAGGGCTTTTGAGTTCCTGTTTGTCTCTTTTCTTCAGTTTTTTTCCTTAGTTTTCCTCCTCGTACAATTTCCAGCTGCCTTGTTCTTCTTTCCTCTTTCCTTGTTGTCTTCCCCTCAACTACCCCTCTCCAAATGCTTTCCTGCTCTCATTGTGTTTTCCCACTGCCTGGATCTCTCTCCCTCTCAGCTACTTCCCACATTTCACTGCTTGCTTCCCCAGTCTTAAAGAAAAATCTCATTTGCCTTACCTTTTCCCTCTCACCTCACCAGTGGCAGAAAGTGGTGGTGGCTCTCTTGCTAGTCCAACGATTCACCTTCGCTGGTTTCTCCTCAACTGCCCAGGTCCACCATGGCTTCTTGTCAAGCACATGTGTTGCTGCTGTTGCTTTGGCGATCACTTGTAGCTGAGTAAGATTGTCTTCCATAAACATGGTCTTAACAGTGAGTCCGTAAGTGACTGTGGAGGCCAATTCTGGATCCACACGTCCTTCCACAGTGGAGACATAGGTTTCCAGACAGAAGTTGATCATGGTGAGGGTTTGCCAACCCTCACCATGACATGTGCTGCACACACACCTCAGCACCCTTGGCTGGCCTCTTCAAGAGTAGGAATGATGGTCAGCAAACCCTCAGCTGTGACCTCTGGTGGCAACAGCCATGCAACAGTCCACAAGGTGAAGGAAAAACTTGCCCCATATTGGGGTGCGGCGGTGGGAAGGCTGCAGTACCAAACCAGAGAAGAAATACCTGTTGAAGGGCACTCCGACCACAGACTGCCTCAGAGTTACATAACTTATCACACATAACTCCTGTGATTTGCTAGGTTTCTAGACTTCAAAAAAGATTTTCTCTGGAAGTAATTAACATGGAAATGAGCACCAACCTTGCACTATATTCCCCTAGATTTCCGGAAGTGTCTTTGACATCAAGCTGAAATGTAATGCAGAAATTATCTGTTATGGAAATGTCAGGAGACTGGAATAAAGCACCATTTTGAATGCAGCCACCACCAGTTCTTTCCACCCTGTCTATGAGGCATATGTACCTCATTTCCAAGACTACATGACGGTGGGTGGAAAAGCTCTTCACACATGCCCCTTTGTATGTGCAGAGATGTCCCTTCTATTGAATGGAGCCAGCCTGAAAGAAGAAGCTTTTAAGAATGCAGAACAAGAGAGTCATGGATGGTCTCTGTCTATGTTTTTTCACACCCAGAGCTTATTGGAAAACAACTGCTTTGGGTATTATAAAAAATCAAGTTTCTCAAGCAATCAAACATTTACAGATTTCCAACAGGAAAATACTGTCATTTGCTCTTGTGCCTGAGTTACTGATGTCCAGACTTCGCTGGCATGGACAACTTTCAAAAGATCTAAATGATTTTAATGGTGTCACTTAGAGCCACAGCCAAAATAAACCAAGAGTATATGTTTATAGTCTGTGTTTTAGACATGTCTGGGGCAGAGGAGCTTTGGAAGCAAATTACTTCTCACTCCTGCATAAGGGTAGTCCTTCAATGTCACTTTTTTAAAAAAAATAGGTCACTGGCAGGTCAAGAAAGGACAGCAGCCAGGAGAGCTGGGGTAGGTTTTGCACACTGTTCATCTTGGATCTTGAAACAGTCACAAGATGAAAATAGAATATTAGATGCACCATTGAGCTTTATAGCTACAGATGTATCAACACATATGACCATCTTCATATGTGAATATCTGTTATATATACCGACAAAAAATGCAGTATATCTATCGGCATACACCCACATGCAATTATTACACAGAGCATCTATTGAATTCAAACTCTCTGCCAAGCGTACAGGGCCGCAGATGGTATGTGTGCTGATTGTATGCAAAAAGCCCTAATATACGGCACTGATAATTAAATTACGACAGCCATGAAAAAAAATAGGACACCATCTAGTCAAAGTTAAGCAATTTTGACACCCATTGATTTCAATGGGAGAGAGCTAAGCTCTTAACACACCCACTGATGTCTATAAGTGCTCATGTCTGAGTGGTTTGCAACTAATAATTATTGCTAAATAATTAAAGCTCTGCGGATGTCTGCATCCTTTTCTCTGAGTATATTAAAAAGGATTTCAAGACGAAAGGGAGAGACGTCTCTTTAAAACATTTAACATGTGTGATGCATAACATGTATGATAGATGTGGGCTTTACGGAACTGCAGCAAACATATTGCAACAGTGTGCGATCCTTTGAGTGGCCAGCGCAATAAATGTTAGAATCTGTAGTTTTAAAATAAAGTGTTCAGGGCTGCCGGTAATATATTGTGCCTATATAATTCCTTGTTGATGTTGCTATACTGACCTCTTCAGGATATGAAAATTTGGAGCCTTGTTTATTGTTCCCATGCATCTCTCACTCAGGGTACAATGCACAATGTCTAACACTTTCTGTCTGAAAGTTTTCCAGGCACTTTGGTTTCTTTTTATAATTTCTGGTGCTAGTAGCCCATATAAAATAGCTTGGGGATAATGATTTCAAAGCTAATCAGAAGAAAGAGAAAGTTCTGAGCACACTGAACTCCTCCAATAAAACCTCTTAAAATCAGGTGGGGAAAGAGAAAATTCCCTCTGTAGTTTAAATGTGAGCACTTTCCCCTCTTTTGGATTTCCCCCTTTATCTTTTTGGAAATCTCACCTAATTATTAATTTGTGCACTAAGATACATAGCAGTTTCAGATGAAAAATGTTATTCTCATAAATGAGTGGACCACAGCTAACCTCCTTTAAAATAATCTGTATATTTAATCCCAGTTATTGCTGTACTGCAGCCTGCGACCAGCTGTAGTTAAATTAAAAGTTCATTTGTTCAGTGTCGATTTTATGAGTCTAACCTTTCTCAACTAGGACAGACAAGCTCCTCAAAGGATAATGATACACCCAATGATATAAACTAAACTTGCTCCTTTTCTGCAGTTTTATATGAGGAATTAAATTAATTTCATAAATACAGGACAGCACCTCTCAAGGTTTAGTCTAGGTCGTTTTTCTGCTAAATACAAAAGGCTCTCCAGAGCTCGGACAATTTCCTATATTTGTCTGTGACCAACTACAGTTTCTCAATTAGAGTCTGACGCGCCTTTTATACATATATATCATTTTGTAACTTACAGTCCTCTTTGGCCGGCATTCAAAGCTATGCCCCGTGCCTTGTTTATGTTAGAAACAACGTCTCTCTGAACTGCAGCTCTGTTTGTAACTATTTATGGTTTAACAAATGACAAAATACAGAAGACCGAAAAATCTTGGCATGGAAAAAAGGCCTCAGTCTGGTTTATGTTTTCATCTCCTCTCCTCCACGTTTATTGATTGTGTTAACAACGGCAGCATATTCTGTTTTCACACTTTATTGCGTGACACGAGGCAGGTAACTGAGATTTGAAGACAGGAAATGCTTTAAGAGAAAAGTGATTCCATTCACAACACTTTGTATGTATTATTGTGTTTTTCAGGCAATTCCAGGGCTATTTAGACACAAGTCCCTCAGAGATCCTACTAGTTTACCCCTTAGCTAAGGTGCAACAATTGCAACCTTACAGCCGAGACTCAAAATTCTGCTACAGGTCAACTGGCTGGTACACAATGACCAGGAGACCAGATATTATTTCATTTCTCATTCATTAGGGTTGCTGCCAGAATTATCCAAGATAAGTAGAACTTTCCTTACACCTCATAGTAGTCCCTAAAAACCTTCCACGACAGTGGTCTAGACTAGAATGTTATCCTCTTCACTTGACCATCCCTTCTCTATCTTACAGCTAGGGATGTAAGAAGGAATCATTTTCTGTTCTGCTCCGTATTCTTCATATGCAGCACTGCTTCTATTCCAATGTAGTTCATCTTCTGCCAAACACTGCTGTATATTACTTGTCTCACTGTCTGTGGTGGCCAGCTCTATTTTTCTAGAAAAAGAGGTGCCAGAACTCACCACGAACCCCTGCCTTGCTCTCTTGTAATGGCAATGGTGCTCACCTCAGAGGTGTCAGAACTCAGTTCTGGCTGAAAAAAAGCCCTGGTTGTGGCAAAATTCTGTAATTTATGTAATTTACAGAGAGATGTTTGAGTGGCACACATTATTAGGTCTGGCTTCCATACTAAAGATAACAATAGGTCATTTTCCTGTGTTCCCATTCCCCCATCCCGTTATCTTATTTTTACTGACATTTACTGGACCATTTTCACATAGTGAATCTTTATTTTGAATCTTTATTTCCAAGGATCTAAACAACTATGCTTCTGACATGAAAGTAGGAGGCTGATTGAAAAATAAAGGGTTTCCCCAGACATGTTAAATAGTGGGACATGTTAAATAGTGGGACTTGCCACATGTCCCCAGACATGTTAAATAGTGGGACTTGCCACATAAAGGTGTATTCTTGCAAAGTACACTATGCATATTATTATTATTATTATTATTATTATTATTATTATTATTATTATTATTATTTTATTTATTTATACTCTGTCCATCTGGGTAGACTTCCAACAAATGATTAAAAATACATTAAAACATCGGTCATTAAAAACTTCCCCAAACAGGGCTGCCTTCAGATGTCTTCTAAATGTCAGATAGTTATGCTAAAGTTATCTCATGAAAAACAAAGGTAAAAATAAGTGATACACACACACACACACACAATTTCCAGATAAGACATTTCTCAGATCTCTGAAGAGAGCTGACTTGAGGTTCCAAATTGCAGACATTATGGAATTACAATGTTCTTCTGTTCCCAAAATATTCCCATTTTTAAAGGTTCTGCTGTAGTTGATTTCAGGCTTCAGATATAAAAAGGAATGTTCTAAGAATAAGCTCTCCGACTGTGGAGCCCTGTTGCTTCCTATTCTAATTCCAGGTAAGTAGAGGCTGGTTGCTGAGCAGATAGGAAAAGGCAGAGATAGGCAAAGACACAAACATACAAAAGCACAATTCTATATTCACAGTCCGTATTAACTGAAAACAACTCCTGAGCCCTAAGCCCTGGTTGGCCTTCGTTCAGGATAAACCATTCACATAGAGCTTCCCAACTCCGTCCTTTGCAATGTGGTCCTTTAGATATAAAAGTATTTCCGAAGGTCCTTTATCTTTCCTGCCATGACTCCAGGTAGTAGGCATGGTAGTCTAATGTGCATTGCTCAAAGTAAACATAAACAGGAGTGGCAGTAAGACAATGCTTTGTGGAAGGGACGTGCGGGGGAAGATTTCTGGAAGAAATGGGACATGGGTTACTTCCACGTTCGTATCCAAAGATTGCAAGAGCTTGTTTAGAATGCTTTCCTCTGTCCACAAAACCTCCCTGTAACTTAGAGTATAAAATCTGTGTTATAATATTTTAGGACACCTCTGGACATTGTTTTTATTGTCCATTTATGGTGATTAGTGCTCATGGTGGTGTTGGGGCAGTTATCGGCAATCCTGCTTTCAAAACTGCGCCTGCAAAAGTTTCAAGGACTGATACGCCGTTCTACTTCCGGTTGGTACATATCCCATAGTTTCCTGAAGCAATCCTGTAACTTTCTATCACAGACATTCCAGGGTTTGGTTTTGCCCCACTTTTCTTGCACTACATTGCAAGAGAGACCCTCCAGTCAGCAATAACACAATATCATTGGGGAAGCATTACAAAACAACTTATAGAGCAAAATGGTGTGTGGACAGCCAAGTATATATCCACCAGTAACATAACATTACTCTGTCAATGACATGTGGCAAAATAAGCATGCAAAAATAAAATAAAAAATAAAATAAAAAATTACATCTAGTCTGGTGGGACCCCAGTGCATATTTAAGTCTCACTGTTGATGCTCAGAATGAATCTAAGGAGCAGCGTGTTGTTCCTGGACCTCACCCAAGTGGTGACTGTAACAGAAACAGACTGTAACAAAAACTGGAGGGACATGTACTAGCTGCCTGCCACTGCCAGGAAGGAAAGAATGATGTGCTTAGTGTGTAAGTTGATGTGTATCCACACTTCTCTTGTTCTGGAAACCACTGGAGGTTATGATCATCGGCTGACACTGTTCCTGGTTTTGTTCCAATGGTCATATATGGTCAAGAACTAAGTCTCTGCATTCTTCACCGCAATGCATTATGATGTCAAGATGATTGCCTGAATCTTCCCAAATGTGTAGGCTTGGATCTAGACTTGGTAAGTTGGGCTTAGTTCCAACTGAAAGCAGATGTAAGCTGCCCAAAGAATTTTGTTGTAGGGGGCAAGAGGCAAATGCTGTGAGTAAATAAATAATGAGACTTATGTCGTGACTAACTTGTCAATGGGGACCAAGTTTAATGAACATTGTGGATCCAATCCATTGAAAAGTCAGAGTTGAGGAGTGACAATGAAGGGACGGCCTTTGCACGTCCTCTCAAGTCACTGTTCATTCTTGACGCAGGCATGGAATGATGAAGAGAAACCAGTTGGCTGACTGTGGATCGTACCTTCTGAAATATAATGTTTGAAAACGAGATATTTTTAAAAATAATTTAAGTGGATTCAGACTTATGAATGCCTTCTAATTCACAAATCATCAATAAAGCAGCATGTTAAACTTATGCTGTGATATCTTTCATTCTGGGTGAGAGCCAGCGACATGCCAAGGGATGCAATGGAGCCCTTGTGCCCCCAATCTGCTTCAGAGGGTCCCCCAACTCTGCAGAAGTAATAATAATAATAATAATAATAATAATAATAGCTCATTTATACCCCGCCAATCTGGCTAGGTTTCCCCAGCTACTCTGGGCGGCTCCCAACAGAATATAAAAAATGCGATAAAAGATCAAACCTTAAAAACTTCCCTAAACAGGGCTGTCTTCAGATATCTTCTAAAAGTCAGATAGTTGTTTATTTCCTTGACATCTGATGGGAGGGCGTTCCACAGGGCCAGCGCCACTACTGAGAAGGCCCTCTGCCTGGCTCCCTTGTAATTCACTTCTTGCAGTGAGGGAACCGCCAGAAGGCCCTAGGAGATTTGAGCAGGGGCCTGCAGGCGAGGAGAGGAAGCCCTATTTGCACAAGTGGGGTGCCAAAAACATTGGCTATCTCCCCACGTCTTTATTTAACAGGTGGCAGCTTCCTTATCACCCCTGATTTCAGGGCATAATGAAAGAAAGCCGAGATAAAGTGAAAGACAAGGCAGCTAATGGCAGATTGTAAATAAGCTGTCCATTTCAGAAGGGGGCAAAACCGCACAAGGTTGATGTTACTTCTGTGCATCTTTATGGGGGTCGTGCCCAATTTATTCTGCATGTCAGCACTCGTGTGTGTGATATAGATATATACACATACACACAACACCATCCTAGTTTTGGTCACTCATTAAATACTGTGCTCCTCTTGCTTTATCAGTGATATATTAAACTGTCTGCTTTTCACTTCAGCAATGTATTGTCTCTTCACAATTGATATAAATGTTACTGATGGACCTTGACTTTCCAGCTCCTGAGATGGATGTCATATAAATGAGAATGCTTGGGAAATTTGGTGCTGACACAGAATGGTATGATTAGGTGCATAATGTGGGCATCACAATTTGCAATGCATCCTACAGAGAAATAGCAGAGTTCCATGATTTAACAAGGATTGTGGAAATATGCAGCCCTCAACACCATTTATGAATTAATCAGGTGCACAAGCACCTCTTATGAGGACTTCATGCTGAGTAAGGAAGTCGCCTAGGGACATAATACTAAAAGACCCCTACAAAACTCATTAATAGAAACTACATCTCCTTATTTTTAATTTAAATATATAATAGAAAAAGAAACAAGTTATCACTGGTTATCGCTGGATTGGAATTAGAAAATCATATAATGCAAAAATTACAAAAGTTTTAAGGGGGGGAACCTTGAATAAATACATATTTTAAGGGTACACCACACCAATTCCACCATGGCAATGTCAAAAAGTTATATTTGTTCAATGATGAAAATATCGTTGCTGTGCTGGGCACTTATTTTGATTATAAAAGCCTTCATTTTATTGCCGTCGTAGGTGCAGGCATTTTGTAGCAAGCACAATTCACCTAGGTGAAATTTAAATAACCATTAAATACAATAAATGGCTGTGCCCAAGTATTACTGTCTTTGGAAACTGGAGGTGAGAGAGGGGAAGAGGTAAAATGTTTAGTATAACCTTTTGGTGCTAGCCTCAAAGCAGCCAAAGTTGTGTGAAGTCACTATATTTTTACGTAGCTATTAAGGAAGTACGTTTAAATGCTACCAGGCAGTTCAGATAATATAAAATTTCCAATACTGCCTTCGACTCGAGTCAAGGGTACACTTTAAGAGTTATTAGCACCCAGCAAAGTGTGTTAAGTCTGACATTCATGATGTCTCAGTTATTAAATAGATACCAGTACACGTACTGATTTTCTTATAAAACTTAATAATGATAATGACCTTTCCGTTTAGAATCAGGCTTTCAGCGCGGAAAACACTGACAGATTTATAGAATTTAATGCTAGACACAAACTGCAGATCATTGTCAGGTTTTCCCATATAGAGAATTTGAAATGTATTTTTCACTCTTGGTCTTGAACATTTCATGTGTCATAATGACCATCAAATGTATATATTTCTATGCATAGCTAGCATAATCGACGTTACACTCAATTTATCATTTGATTTATTGCCCCTCTGCACCACTGCATTATTCCACTGAGATTATCTGCACACTATAATGCCTCTTAATAGAAAAGATGAGGTGATTCTGTCAGAGAATCGACTGCCATTACTAAACAATTAGAGATGTTTTGGTTTATGTCCTGTGCTCCTCAGATAAATTTGCTGTAATACATACCATAGCAATGGGGAACATAGGAGATGTCCCTGTTACACTCATTTCCCCTCCACCACAAGAACCTGGCTGTGGAGAATTTTTCTCTCGAGGCCTAAATTGAGAGATTGTTGTGACTCAGCACATGAGCTAATATACTGGCACATAAGTACGTGCCATCAGATTTTAGCTATCTAATAAAGCAGCATGGTGCTCTATTTTTTTTATTTGTTTAAACAATTTATCTACCACTTAACTACAATGGTCTTTGAACAGTGTATAAGAAATAAAATACAGAAATGATAAAAATTGGTTAAAATGGGGGGGGGGGGCACCAAACAGATTTCAATTAAAATGCCTGCTGGAACAACAACAACAACAACAACAACAACAAAGGTCTTCAGTAAGCGCCAAAAGTTCAATTGGAATTGGCCTGTCTAATCTCAGCCATAAGGAGTCTGTAGAATTTGACCCACAATACTGAATGCATGGGTCTTAGTGGATATGAGCCACATATCTGACTTATGGTGGACCACTAAGTGTGACTCCCCCCAAAATCTCAGTGACTGAGAAGGAATATAAGGATTATATAATTCTATATGGTGCTGGAGGAGACTCTTGAGAGTCCCATGGACTGCAAGAAGATCAAACCTGTCCATTCTGAAGGAAATCAGCCCTGAATGCTCACTGGAAGGACAGATCCGGAAGCTGAGGCTCCAATACTTTGGCCACCTCATGAGAAGAGAAGACTCCCTGGAAAAGACCCTGATGTTGGGAAAGATGGAGGTCACAAGGAGAAGGGGACGACAGAGGATGAGATGGTTGGATGGTGTTCTTGAAGCTACCAGCATGAGTTTGATCAAACTGCGGGAGGCAGTGGAGGACAGAAGTGCCTGGCGTGCTCTGGTCCATGGGGTCACGAAGAGTCGGACACGACTAAACGACTAAACAACAACAACAAATAGACCAATTTATCATATAAACGAAACATATTATCATAAATTAAAGTCCAGCAGGTTGTCCTTGTTGTTTAAGGCCTTGTAAATTAAAACAAGAACATTGAACTAGGCATGATATCATATGGGTAGCTGGTGTGAGCTTTTGAGAACTGCAGATATGTGCTAGGCAGTGATGGATTAATGGCCATTGGCATCAGTTCAGCAAAGGATACCAGGCAGAAATGATCTGGACCAGTTAGACTCCACTGCTTATTCAATTGGCACAAAAGAAATATGGTGCAAACCTATGCACAGCTTTCTTAGTAATATACACCTGTTTAGTGATAAATTCTGCAGTGTGGAAGCTCATCATGACAACACCTCCCAGTCACGTCCAACCTGGAAGAGTCCATAGTCACACCTCTAAGAAGAGTCTAAAATGTACAGTGCTGTGATTATTTATATATATTTCTCACCCAAGGAGAAACAATACATAATGCCAACTTATGAGGTCAGCAGAAATTGATAAAATATTATTTTAACAACAACAACCATCACCACCACGAACATCGTACACCACCCATCTGACTGGGTTGCCCCAGCCACTCTGGGTGGCTTCCAACATATACAAAAAGATAATAAAACATTGGACATTCAAAACTTCCCTATAGAGGGCTGCCTTAAGGTGTCTTCTAAAGGTTGCTTATCTCCTTGGGAGGGCATTCCACATGCTAATCTGCACAAACAACAGTCAACCCCCAAAGCCCTTTAATCATCTCATTCACTTCCCAGAGCAAGAAGGGCCCATCAATCACCTTGATGCTCCAACAGATCAAAGTGGGGTAAGGGGGAAGAGTGGGGGGACAGCGGCAGCAGTGGGAGATGCCAGTGAGTGGGGTCCTGAGTCCTACACATTTACTGCCCCTGACCCTCCACTTCGTGGAGCCTTCACTGAAGTTTGCCTACTGGTGGATTAGCTCTGACAACACTATGCCAATCCTCAAAAGCACATTTAGCAACATGCTTAAAAATCACAGAGTGATATACTGAAACGAGCCCATTGCTACCACTCAGTGGATTTGTAACTGGCTGACTGACCGGACCCAAAGGGTGCTCATCAATGGTTCCTCTTCATCCTGGAGAAGAGTGACTAGTGGGGTGCCACAGGGTTCTGTCTTGGGCCCGGTCTTATTCAACATCTTTATCAACGACTTGGATGATGGACTCAAGGGCATCCTGATCAAATTTGCAGATGACACCAAACTGGGAGGGGTGGCTAACACCCCAGAAGACAGGATCACACTTCAAAACGACCTTGACAGATTAGAGAACTGGGCCAAAACAAACAAGATGAATTTTAACAGGGAGAAATGTAAAGTATTGCACTTGGGCAAAAAAAATGAGAGGCACAAATACAAGATGGGTGACACCTGGCTTGAGAGCAGTACATGTGAAAAGGATCTAGGAGTCTTGGTTGACCACAAACTTAACATGAGCCAACAGTGTGACGCGGCAGCTAAAAAAGCCAATGCAATTCTGGGCTGCATCAATAGGAGTATAGCATCTAGATCAAGGGAAGTTATAGTGCCACTGTATTCTGCTCTGGTCAGACCTCACCTGGAGTACTGTGTCCAGTTCTGGGCACCACAGTTCAAGAAGGACACTGACAAACTAGAACGTGTACAGAGGAGGGCAACCAAAATGGTCAAAGGCCTGGAAACAATGCCTTATGAGGATCGGCTAAGGGAGCTGGGCATGTTTAGCCTGGAGAAGAGGAGGTTAAGGGGTGATATGATAGCCATGTTCAAATATATAAAAGGATGTCACATAGAGGAGGGAGAAAGGTTGTTTTCTGCTGCTCCAGAGAAGCGGACACGGAGCAATGGATCCAAACTACAAGAAAGACGATTCCACCTAAACATTAGGAAGAACTTCCTGACAGTAAGAGCTGTTCGACAGTGGAATTTGCTGCCAAGGAGTGTGGTGGAGTCTCCTTCTTTGGAGGTCTTTAAGCAGAGGCTTGACAGCCATATGTCAGGAGTGCTCTGATGGTGTTTCCTGCCTGGCAGGGGGTTGGACTCGATGACCCTTGTGGTCTCTTCCAACTCTATGATTCTATGATTCTATAACCTTTGCCATGTTCTCTGGCAAATGTACACGCTTGGACTACAATGTCTCTCTAGAGGAGAACTGAGATGAGTGGGCTTCTTGGTTTGCTTTCACAGTGACCATCAAACAATATTTGTGGTAACAAAAGATTACTGTTTTTCTTTAGGAAAAAGAAACCCCGGTTAAGAAATAAGAAGTGTGCTATGAAATGTATTGCTTAAATTGTACTTTCCCAGAGCAAAGTCTTCATGTTACTAATGAGCCAGTATGCAGGAGATCATGCAATAACACTGTGCTGCTATTGGCTGCCGATGCCCCCAAAGGCTCGAAGTGAGTATGTTTCTCTGTTACGGTTTGGCCCAGGAAATGTTATGTGTCCACAAGTCTCCTTTCAAAATGGCCACATCAGCTCGAAACCTTTCAAGAAACTCCTTCATGGGCTATGTTTACATAATTACATAAAACAATGTAATGCTGAAGATCTGGAGGCACAACCTTTTATACTAACATCATGACTGTAAGAAGCAAAGAACAGTAAATACTTGGGTTTCAAGGAACTGGAGAATGTAAAAATATTGAACGTATTATGTTTGAGAGGAGCCAGTTTTTCTTGGGCTTTGCAGAGAAACTTATGAGTTCTCTTGTTACAGACACTCGGAACTGCTAACTACCAAGAGGCAATGTGGTTTTCACTGTGTTTCATACTATCGAAAAATGAACCCTATCCTTTAGCTATTCCTACTGTTATATTCCTGTGGCTGAAAATCAAACATAAGAAATACCAGATCAGGATTAACTGTGCCTTGAAATTAATGAGTGAACCTATTTACAGTGTGGGTATTCAGGCAGAAGATGTACCTTAGCCTAGCTGGTAAATATCCAGCACCCTAGACAGAAGAAACTATAGGAGGTCCAAATGCAGCTAGGCTGGCTTAACACATTCGGAAGTACATGGAGCTATGCATATTGCCATCCCGATAATATTCCCTTCCCATAAGACCATTAAGCCTGGAGACTAAAATTATCTAATTGCACCTTTGGCCCAGATTCAGCAAGAGCAATCGGCACACTGAAGTAGACCTCTGATAATGGATCTCAGGGATGGATCATTCTATATACAACCACTTGCCTCAGGTTGTTCTCCTTTCCACATGCAGCCCCCAAAAGAATTGGAGAGGAAGAGCCCTACCTATGGGCCTCCCCTCTGCCTGTGTCTGTCAAACAATTGGATAGGTGCTATCAAAGATGGCAGCATCAATATCTTTTTAGCTGTGAGCAACTTGTGTGTAACAGTATATACACTGGTTGAGAAATTTCTTTATATGTATTTTTAGGCTATCTGAATGGCATGCGCGCGCGCGCACACACACACACACACACACACACACACACAGAACTTTTTTCCCACTGAAACTTGCCAGAACTCAGTTCCAGCACCTCTCAGTTGGGTGCCATTGCCATTATAAGAGATCAAAGGAGGCATTCATGGGGAGCACCTCTTTTTCTAGAAAAATACTACACATGTGTGTGCGTGTGTGTGTCTAATTGCATACAATAGGAAAGAAAGATACAAACATATCATAATACGTGTTGTCAGGTGCTGGCGTGGTTGCTCGAGAGCGAACAGGCAAGACTCCCACCAGTCTTTTCCAGGTTTTATTATCTGTACAAAACCTTTACAGTGCAGAGCGTCTCAAGTCCATGTCTGCTCAGTCGCTAGCAGAATCTGGGAGTGGGCGGTCCTTAAACTTTCCCCAGCATAGCAGTCTTTTGACCCCAATCCTACGCCTTCCCTCTCTGCGTGTAAACCGACTGCGCAGAGAGCGCGTGGGCAAAGGGGGACCTGCCTCCCCCTGGCTTTGCTCAGGCTCGGTGTTGCAGCTCTCTCTAGCATCCTCCAAGGCCTGCATCCCTTCCCCACTGGAGGCGGGGCCTCCCTCCTCTCCGGAGGAAGAGCTGCTTTGCACAATCTTCAGAGGCTCCCTGTAACTCAACTGCCCTTCCACCTCTCGCCTCTGAGATGATGGCAGTTCCCTGACACGTGTGTTAAAAAAAGAAACAAGTAATGACACACAAACAAGTAATGGCATTTGTTTAGGACAACATCGTGTCCCCACTGGAGATTATCCTTGGGAAAGGTTTAGAGCTCAGTGGTAGAGCATGCAGCAGGTTGCAGGTTCAACCCCCATCATCTCCAGGTAGGGCTGAGAGAGACCTCTTTCTGAAATCCTGGAGAGCCACTACCAATCAGCATAGCCAGTACTGAACTAGATGGACCAATGGTCTGGCTCAGTATGAGGTAATTTCCTGTGACAATCTGTCAATCCAGGATACATCAGGTTTGGTAACCTTGAAATTCAAGTGCTCTGTTTATCTTTGCAGCGCCGCTTACTGGTGTTCACATGTATCATGTGACAACTCACTACAAATGTCATGGATGGGGAAGGTGTGTAACACCAAGGAGAAAAATGAATAATCAAAGCACCAACTTATATTTGTTAAAATCAGTTAAAGTGACAGAAAACAGTTTAGTAGTTTAAGAGTTAGAAGGAATAACTGAACACCTGTAAATTTCTTCAAATTAAAGGGAACTATTGTACTTTCAAGTCATCCCCTCGTGCTCAGTCATTGAAGAACACAGAGTTGCGCATAGATCAGAGGACCACAGTTCTGGCTCAGCACAACAAGGTGAGCGAAACGCTACCTGCCTGCCTTTTGTTAGTTCATGTCACAACCTTAAGATTACTTTCTGATGATGAACTGCTGCCAGGGCATTGAAGCCGCTGTTTGAAAGAGCTTTAAGATTGTGAAAGCCCAGAGCCCAATTGCCTTATCCAGCATTAACAAACTATTTTGAAGGGTGGGTGGAAAGGCACGAACCTGTTCACATGAGATCTCATAGCTGATCAAATCCAAATGTATTGGGCAGCTAATTTAATTTCCAGAGGGCATGACAGAATGCCCCATTGACAAGAGAGCCTCTCGCCTCATACTGACTCTGTCTTTCATGGATGTTTCCTTTATCAGCATCCTCAAGCAGCTAAAAATGAGAAGAAACCGAAAGACAAAATTGAAGAGAGTTGCCCTACTATGTGACTGGCTTCTTGAAGTCATTCTCCTAAGCCACCACCTGGCCGCTTCCAAGTCTGCCTACCCATTGCCCTTGACAATGTGCTCTTGATGCTTTTCAGCTGCATTGATACCCTGAAAGCCAAACTAGATGCGGTGTTAATTGTGAGAATGCAATACATTTCTTTCTGTTATGAAAACAAAAACCACTGGCAAAGTCTGATCAATGGGAGGTTCCCTTGAAATATAAACAGTAGCTTTGAAGAGGTGATTTTTGTCAAGGCTGTGAAAGGGACACAGAGAGTTAAATTTCTCTCCCCTTCCCTATCCAATAGTCCCAAGACTGTTCAGGGTCACCCACAAAGGCCATTTAAACAGACGGTTTGGGAGTTGGATAATTCAATACCCTCCACATTTCTCCAATGAAAACAGGGACATCCTCCCATACCCTCCAACATTTCTCCAGTGAAAATAGGGACATCCTAAGGAAAAGCGGGACATTCCACGATCAAAACAGAAACTGGGATGGCTTCTCTAAATCAGGGACGTCCCTGGAAAACAGGGACACTTGGAGGGTCTGAAATGGCCTTTTATGGCCTTGCAAGAACCACCCACTTCTAGGGCAATATTTTCCTGACAAAAGTTGCTCCAGCTGGCCATTCCCTTTTATTTTTTTTTAAATGCACTGCCTTTCTCTTAAATTCAAGCAATCAAATGTAATGTTTCGTTCACAAAATTCATAATTTCCCCCTTTTATTTAGGTTCAAATAAACTGATCTCTGGGATATTTGTTTATATCCCATGTAATGGAGCATTTTAGTTCATGGCCCAGGATGCAATGAACTGCTATTAAATATGTAAGAGAGGGGAGGGAAACACTGCTAAGTATTGAAACTTTTAATTGAAACTGATAGCTGATATTTTTACAGTCTCACAACCCCACTGTCATAAATGCAGTTTCAGTGTGGGATCCATTCCCTGATTTAATTGGCATTATCTGCTAATGCCAAGGCAGAGCAGCATATTTTAAAATGTCGAGATGGATCGACAAGGAGACAGATATATACAGAGGTGGACAAGATGAAAAGAGAAAACAGGATACTGATTGCACAGACTAAAGTCTGATTTCCAGTTATTTCCCAGAGCCAGGCTGTGCATAATCTGAAACAGTTGCCCTTAAAATTACAGGAGACAACTGCTAAATAAATAAAGGGCCATAAAATAACATAAAATAGAGCATCACTGTTGGATGGAATAAAATATCAATTTGCCATGTGTTATTAATGCCGACATTTGAATAGATTCCATATGATAATTCCTTCAGTTTAGTTTAACAAGAGCAAAGATTAGAGGCTTTTCTAAAATCATCATGAAGTTCATGCTGTTTTTTTAGGAGCCAAAATATAGCGCTGAGTTGTGAGCCAATTTAGCTCTGTACTTGAGAACAAAGAGTAATTTTTTTCCGCTCAGCGCTTCTCAGTGGATATGTAGATGAGCTGTGAGATGCTGCCTGCCTGAAATATTCAGAAGTGGATTCCCAAACAGAATAAAAACTGTAATGTAGAACATATCATAGCTTCCCACCCCCCTTTGACTAATTTCTAGCTCTGGGCTTTATTCTTTACAACATTGCTTCTATGACTGCTGGCTTGTGGAACCTTTCTGGGCCCGGTTGGCTTCTCAGCTGCATAAGGCATACTCCAGTCTCTTAACCATAAGAAGAAAGAATTGCCTGCAGCTCAGCCTAGTCTGAGTGGCACATATGGCAATTGATTAACTACATGCGCTATCAGAGAATTTCAGCTACATTTGCCTGTTCGTTAATTATCTTTTCTCTTAACTTCCGATAGTCAAATGCTCAAATGGAGTTCCGGATCTACTTCGGTGTCGAAACTGGTGTCGGAATGCATGCCCTTTTTAAGATAAAGGGAATACACAAAGGGTTGGAAGGCCACCCTACTAGCATCCTCATGTCAAGGTACTTTTCTTGGGTCGTCCCCCCCCCCCCAAGTATAGATTGTGGCAACCTATTACATGGGCAGAAGAGTGTAGACTTTATGCAGTAATGCGGCTAATCCATGCACATCTGTTAATTGTCAAATCATTTATTCAGGTACTCAGAGAAGTCTAGGACACTCAATAAGGACTTGTTCCTCCTCTCCTTCCTTTAATGTAAAGGTAAAGGTAAAGGGACCCCTGACCATTAGGTCCAGTCTTGACCGACTCTGGGGTTGCGGCGCTCATCTTGCTTTATTGGCCGAGGGAGCCGGCGTACAGCTTCCAGGTCATGTGGCCAGCATGACTAAGCCGCTTCTGGCGAACCAGAACAGCGCATGGAAACACCATTTACCTTTCCGCTGGAGCGGTACCTATTTATCTACTTGCACTTTGACATGCTTTCGAACTGCTAGGTTGGCAGGAGCAGGGACCGAGCAACGGGAGCTCACCCTGTCACGGGGATTCGAACTGCTGACCTTCTGATCAGCAAGTCCTAGGCTCTGTGGTTTAATTGCTTCCCATCAAATATATCAAAAGCGGCGGTTTCACAATAAAAGCATCAGCTATAAAAACAATTATACAGTTTCTCATACACACACACACACACACACAAACACATATGTATAATGATGTGAAAACGATTGGAGGCCCAATACAGACTGGAATAAAGGTCTCTGCTTAAAAGGCTTGTTGAAAAAGCAAGGTGTTGGACAAAAGAAGCAGGGCCTGTCTGATATGTACCAGGAGGGAGTGACCATTGCACTTCATAGCTGATATCAGCCAACTTTTTTCTAGCCAAGTCAATATGGTGGCTAGGGCCTCATTGATAGAGAGGCGTCTTCGAGCTGCCTTGAAAGAGACAGTGGTCAATCCATTGCTTAAAAGACCATCATTGGACTCTGCTGAAACTGGCAACTAAAGGCCAGTCTCTAATTTGCCATTTCTGAGTCATAGCCAGGCACTTTTGGATGAAATTGATCACCTGGATCCATATCAGTCTGGTTTCTGTCACAGTTTTGGGATAGAGATGGCCTTGAACCCTTTGTAGACTACTACTACTACTAGTAGTAGTAGTAGTAGTAATTTACCTTTACTAATTCATAAATGGAAATAACTAAATAACTCCTGTACAGTCTACCAAAACCAGTTACTTCCTTTGACACACCACTGCCCTGACCCACCCTTCTGTTGCTCTACCAGGTACATAAATGGCCAATTCACCTGACTAAACACACCAAAGGTTTCTAAGCCTCTCTTTCCCCATCCACATCCTTGCTATTTCACCAAAGGATGGACGGAAGACCACCCTAGTCTCGCTCTGGGAAGACGAGGTAACAAAGCCCACTTGTTAAGCCCCTGCTTCTGTGACTGAGATGGGCTAGTCTGCTTGAGTAGGCTAGATAAAAGCCCCCCTCCTCACCAGAAGAACAGAATTCCTGACCTTCAGCCTTGCATCAACCGTTCTGGTAGACATTCCTCTGCACTGTCCTTTGGTCATGCCAAACAGCAGAGCAAGGTAGTGTTTATGATCAGAGGGGATACAGGCAGGAAGAAGGTTAGCCTGCCAAAGAGGCTGTTAGAAGAGGTTCAACACTGATGGAGTCTGTGGTGTCAAAGGATTGGAGATGCGTACACCCACTCTTCTGAGAAGCCAAGGAACCAGGCCTCCTTATCACCCAAAATCTGCCTCAAATAGGGGACTATTGCGAGGGCATTGACACCGCAGATGCTCAGGCAGTGCAGTAATTTAGGATTAGGATGCTTCTTTCCACCTCGACTAGATTGGTTCCTTCTGTCCCAACATGGAATAAGCTCATCTTAAATACCAAGCTCTTTCTTGACAGCTCACAAGCTGTGGGAGGGAAAAAGAAAGCAGCCTGCGTCGTTTTACCGATTGTTCATTTAGCTTCAAAAGGTGGATTTTCTAAACAGCATTTTCTACATTGTTTTTTTCCCCCTCCTGTTAATTCATTTTAATTCCATACTGCATTTTCCTGGTTTTAGGGCTGGGAGGTATACTGTACATGCACTGCATTTTGCAGGGTTTTAAAAGGCTGCTTTAATGAATTCTTAATTACATTATTCAAAAGATCCATTATTCAGTATTCATCTCACTTCTAAATGAAAGTCTTTACCTGACATATGAATGAAATGAGTCTAAATGCTTTGCATGCCACCTAGGGATTCATAATAGACTCCTTGCTGAATGGCAGCAGCAGGTCCCCCCCTTTTTTCTGCTTTAAATTTACAGGGATTGTTTGTGGAGATGAACAGATATGAGCTACTCTGCCAGACCCTAAACTCTCTCCAGGCACATTCTAAACCTCTTAGTGCCTGGGAGATGAAGGTAACGCCCTAGTTATTGCAGTGGCAGGTCTGGAAGCCGAGAAGCTGATAAATGGGAGCAGATACCAATCTAACAGCACAATCTTATACACGTCTACTCAGAAGCAAAGATGAAGGAGAAATTAGAATTCGAATCGCACATAATCTTCCCAATCTTCCCCAGTTGCACTTGCTGAACAAATACATAAACTGAAACACAGTTCAAAATCCGAATTTTGCAATGCGTTTCTCCAGCCAACCAGTGTGTGCAAAAACGTGTTGTCTAGGGTAAAGTGTGCATTAAAATGCTCAGATCAGTGAAATTTACACACAAAAATTCATTACGTTGGGGAAAATTGCTCTGCAAAAATGTTTGCACTGGACAAAATGCCATACAAAAATGTGAATATTTGGAGAAATTCGCCCTAAAGTGATGATGAAATTTCAAGAGGGCCAAACAAATAAAGTGATATGGAAATATGAATTAGAAATATGAGAAACCAAAATTGACAGATTAACACAATCCCTACTTAGAAGTAAATCCAACTGGGTTTGGTGGGGCTTAATCACAGGTAAGTGAGGAGAAGATAACAAAATGAATTTTGTGGCACCTTAAACAGATGAATATCAAACAGATTTATTGTTATACAAATCTGTGCTGTAGAATGTAGACGTTTGTGCCAAAATAACATTACAATTCTAACCGTGCTTACTCTGAAGCAAGTATCACTGTGGCCTATCCCCAGGCAAATGTATAGAGAACTGAAGTCTATGTATCTACATAAAGGTACCCTTGCCCGTACGGGCCAGTCTTGACAGACTCTAGGGTTGTGTGCCCATCTCACTCAAGAGGCTGGGGGCCAGCGCTGTCCAGAGACACTTCCGGGTCACGTGGCCAGCGTGACATCGCTGCTCTGGCGAGCCAGAGCCGCACACGGAAATGCCGTTTACCTTCCCGCTAGTAAGCGGTCCCTATTTATCTGCTTGCACCCGGGAGTGCTTTCGAACTGCTAGGTTGGCAGGCGCTGGGACCGAACAACGGGAGTGCACCACCCCGCCGTGGGGATTCGAACCGCCGACCTTTCGATCGGCAAGCCCTAGGCGCTGAGGCTTTTACCCACAGCACCACCCGCATCTCTGACAGTAAATCCCACTGAACATGATGGGGCTAATTTTTGAGCAAATATGCATTGAATTGCACTGCCAACCTACTATTGGTCTTGCAAGGTACCACAACTCTTCTTTGTGTTTGCAGCAGCAGACTTAGAATAGCCACCCCTTTAGAATTTGCATCCAGATGATTGTTTTACTGTGCAATAATAAAAGACACAGTTGTTGTAAATAGCCACATGTTCAAAGCATCTGTTGCAGGGAAATGACATTTCCCCAATACTGAGCCTGATAGAGAATAAAATCAACAATGATTTTAATTATGGAAAGAAACAGATGGCAAAAATGCAGTATAGTCACAAGTGGAGCAAGTGTAATGTTTTAGATCAGCCTGATAATGTTGACTTTTCCATTCTGTCCACCATGATACTTTAGTATGAAGCAGAAGAAAATGCAAATATTAATATATGGGGTCATCTATATTTTTAAAAAGGAGAGTACAGGAAGATTTCATGAGCGTTAAAAGTGAAATCATCTTCTTGCTTGTAAGGTGTATGACAGGGGTGGTCCAATGGGGGCGCAAACTGATAAAAATTGGTCAGGAGGTGTTGAGGCCACTTTGTGCCCATGTCTTAAGTGCAGCAAGGCTGAAGTCTCAATCTCCCAATGGATGAATTGCTAGCTATAGATGCCACCCACCTTAATAGACCTATTTAAGAACTGTAATCCACACAAGAGACTCAGTGTGTCATGGCTCCAATTATTATTTTCCTCAATTATTATTTCCTTTCTTTATTCCAGTTTTTACTGTGATGAATTTCCCAAAGTCAAAGTACAGGTTTTATTATATGCTGATTCCTTTCCAAATATCTGCATTTAGTAAATGGACATTTTAAACAAGCGACAATTTGGGAGTCTGACATAAAATGTTGGACCCAATCATAACAGGTGGGGAGAGATTTTTATTTCATTTAAGAAGTGGCTTCTTCCGTGCTCCCTTTGTTAAAGTGAGGAATAGGTGTTGCCTATGTGATCCATACTACAATGATAGAGACTTAAAATGGTTTAATCGTCCTCCCTGAGGAACCTTGGAAATGGAACTTCTGTGCCTGAGGCCAAGTCAGATCAGATCCTGGCTTATTAACCTGGTTTGTTAACTGTCATTAAGCCAGAATTTTCTGCTTCAGATGTTTATGGGCGAATGTTGGCTTAATGTAAGCCAAGATTTCCACACCAAGACCAGTGTGCAACCAGAAAAGGGGAGGGGTTTGTGAATCTCTGGGGAAATGACTGAGCATAGTGAGAATCTTGCCTTTGTGTGTCTAGATTCAGTAGAAGAAAAATGGTCCATTTTCCAGTTCTTTCCTTTAAACACCATTGTATTTGGTTTGGGGTTCCTATTAGGTAGGATAGACATCATTGTCAGTGCCAACTATATAGAAACCACGGAAAATAATGACTTATTTCTGTAAGTCAATTGCATCTAAGCCTTCTCTGTAGAATACAAATATAACAACATATAATAACACATTCCTTAACTTCCTGGGTACACCAGAAAGACTAAATGAGGACATCAGGAAGTTTAAAAGAACCATTTGATGTGATAACAGTGTCTTTATACTAATATGGTGTCTAATTTCCTGTCTTTCCCTCTTAGAAATTTTTTTTATTAAAATGTATAATCACTTCCTCTATTTAACTGTCATTTGAGCTAAAAAAAACCTTCATTTTTTTTAATGGTGCTGTCTTTTGTCATTACAACTGCAGGAATTTCAAACTAGTATTTGAAAAGATACAGCCATAGGTAGAATTTATCAACACAAAACTATACCTTGCTCAAATCTCTGAGTGCTGTTTTCAATGGATTTTATCACTCAGGGGAAAGAAGTGTGATTATATAGATAAAGGATCCAAATGAATGCTCAATAAATAAATAAATGGTCTAATAATAGCCAAGAAATTCTGAACAATACTGCTCAAGGAGTAACAACTAAAGGATGATTCACAGGACTGAAAATTGTCCTTAACTGTGCAGGGAATTGAATGCCCATTTTAGCTGGCTGTGCTGTAAAGTGGGTGTCAGATTGCTGCATAATGCGGCCAGAAGACTGTGGTGCTATCAGGGTAAAACTTTCTTTTTATATAATATTTTTTATTAGTTTTCAATTACAATAATCCCATAATAGCCACATTATAACAATGTCAAATTATAATACAATTAATAATATCAATAATTGATATGAGAAATTATACAATTTAGGTGGCCTCCGGCGTGATAGAATTGATGGTTTGACGATTTACAGGGTCAAACTTTCAGGCAGAAGCCCATGACCCACCCCACCCCAATTTAGCAAGGCTGACCTACCACATTGTGAAGTAAGCAAAGCAATGTGCATTACAAACAAGAGAGGATCCATCCCTGTAAGATCATGGAGTTCATAGTCTGAAATTACCTAACAGCACTGCTGTCAGGATATTTTTTCAGCATGCATTTAGGAATGGTTAGGGTTGCTGTGTTGGGATGGTGGGGCTGATGGAGGTCAAGATGGGCAATAGTGTATCTCCCCACCCTACTCCCCACTGGCCATATGAAGGTATGGAGCCATAGGTCAGCTGGCATGTGCTATTTTAAAGCTTTAAACTTGGAGTTAACGTGGGGTATAAAACTACACGCTCCAAATCACCTAACCTTCTTAGCTGCTTAAAAGAGTATATAATCTGCTCAAATATTATACAACCTTTGAAGTGAAACAGTGAAAATCATCCGTGCTACCAGTCTTCACTCTGCCTCAAGGTTTATTTGCCGGGACATTTGGGTCATAGATCTGTTGCTGTTGTTGTTGTTTTTCTTCCTGAATACTGAGCAGTGGATTACGCACCTGAGCTTTGCTCTAGCCAGGACTTCTGGAGCTTATAAATCTTGAATTCACTTTCAATTATTCTAGGGAGAGAACACACCTACAGTCATAACTTTAGTTGTCAGGCTCATGGCACCTGGCTATTCAGAAGCCAATGCACCAATTTTCTTCTTTGTTTCTTCTTGAAGTTTCATTCCAGACATTATACACATACATGTCCACACACATTTAGTGATTAACTGCATCCTGCCAAGATCCAAAACAAGCTTACCTAAGTTTCTACTATCTGTCTGTTTGTCTGTCTGTCTACCCATCCATGTCTTTTCATTCATGTAAAAGAGCAGGAATTGTTGGTACTCAAGAATTTCACTGGTACAGCACAGTAAGAGATAGAAACTCTTGTCCCTCCAGATGTTAAACTCCAGCTTCCATCTGCTGCAGCTAGCATGGCCAATGGTCAAGGATGATGGGAGTTATCATCCAGCAATATCTGGAAGGCCATGTGTCCCCCATCCCTATTGTCCAGAATGAGCTCAGGTTGAGGCCTCTACTCTGCCATGAAGTAAATCTAAGCTACCTCATTGGGTCATTGATATGACTAACTCTTGGCCCCTGCTCTGGGTTCTTGAGGTTGAGCAACAAGGGAAACAAGACTGCTTGCTGCCAAGTCTTTTACTCCACTATGCTGGTGACAAATGACTAGTCAATGGCCTGGTTCACACTTGATAACTGCGGCGGCAAGGATGACTTTCCATTGCCTATTGCCATAGAGAGACCTTTCATGTCACCTCACCTCAAACCCAACAGTTTTCAGTGGAGTCTAGTTACACAGAAGCTCCGAGTCTCGGAGGCTGTCATAAATCCTGAACACACTTATGGAAGAGTAAGTGCCAGCGAAATAAATAGGGATTACTTCTGAGTAGGTGTATAAATGTTGAGCAAGGAAGTGATGAATAGGCATGTGTGAAGCTGCCCAATGGAAGAGCAAGGAAATATGTTACACAGGGCGGGAAAGCGTGTTACACGGTCAATTTTCAATTTGCAAGCAAATCGAGGCAACTCATGATTCCACACAGCGCCCTCGTCAAGCCCCTCACAATATGCTTCTGATTAGCAGTTGCTCAGTTTTATCCTGCTGGTGCCCTGCACTGTGGAGATGTTTGTCTCCCAAATTGTAGATTCCTTTTGAAAATCCTTAGCTGCCTTACTTTTGCACCACACAATCCAATACACAAATAGCATTGTGCACATATGGAAGTCTTCATGGCGACGCATACATATTCCCAGTCAAAACTATTTTACAAACCCTAATGCTTTGCAGATGAAAACACAGAAAAGACGACAGTTTTTAAACGGTAATGTTTTTTGACATTGTTCAATCTTGTTTTAGTAATTGACATAAACATGTTTAAAAAGGACTATTAATAGAACGAGCATGCCTGGTTTTTTTTTTTTTTAAAATGTTTTCAGTGCTGTACAGCTGTAGAATTAGTAATCATTACATTCTTCTGTTTGTGATTATTTGGCTACTCCTGTAAATAAAGAACCAGCCATTAAAATATTCTCATTAATCATAAAAATGCCATTGTCTCAACTGGCTGCAAGAAATTCACACTGATCTCTGCCTTACCTTGTTGCTGTTATGTGTCTTCTTTTTCATATGATTAGTATTATTAGTGGCGGTAAAATATGGTTTACCCCACAGGTAATTGAGGGAAATTTTCATATTGTAGCTCATCAACTTTGAGCTTGTGTATTCTGCCTCCAGACCTATGTTACATAACAATCTGTGCCTGAAATGTACCCATAAAATTGGTAGCAGTCCAAAGTATCTGGAGTTGCAGGGCAGAAAGATTATATTGGTGGCCAGCTAATAGCTGGAATAATCTTGAGCAGCTTTCCTCAAGATGTTTTGGACTACAAGTTTTATTATCTTGGAAGACAATGTGCCTGTTTGAGACTTCTGCTTTGTTTTTGTTTTTTTAAACTCAAACTTTAACGGTGCCCTTCATGATAACCTCTGGAAGTATTGGCCTACAATTTGGCAGGCTAAAACTGCTCTGGAGGTACAGCTAGACAAGCAAATTTCATCTATTTCCTGATTATAGTTTACTTTGAGCTGTTGTGCAACAAACTCGCTCCTCCCCCCCAAAAAGTGAACTTTTTGTGACAAGGGAAATGACAGGGGGATGCAGTGGGAAGGGTAGGATAACACTTGCTTTGAGGCAATGTCATCTAACCTGCCCACAAAGAAACCAGAATGAATGCTCATCGAATAGCCAACATTGTCTAATCTCTCAGCAAACAAATCAGGATGACTGCCCAATAAACAGGTTGTCTGGAAGTGCTCACTGTCCCTTCATGCCAACAAGGGAGAGCCATGTGTGGGGCACTGCGAGCCTCAGGACGCAATGGACTACAAACACATTTTTGTGTGTGTGAACATGGAATTTAAAATCTCATCGCCCCATAGCACCCATTCTATCCTCCAGTTCGTTTATCTCGTCTAATCCTAGAAATTATTCACTCTGCCCTTCTTTTCAATTAGACTCCTTTAAAGGAAAAAGAACCTCAACGGAATAGCAGGGAAGTTAAATTTGAAATCAACTGAATGCCCTCAATTGTAGGGGCATAAGGCGCTTTTCAGCTCAGCTTCAACTTTGTCCCTAATGAGGGTCCTGTGGAAAAGCTCATTCAAAGATCAGAATAGGCCAGACTGTTGTGCATTTCAGCTCCTTCCAGGGAGTTCAGTCGAACAATTTCCCCTTGTCAAATGGTAGCAACAAAATTCAGGTGATCTAAAACTGATCATTTTAATTCTGCCATTTAAGTGTAATTGTAATTTTATTTTATTTGTTTTTATCTTTTCTAAAGCACTCCGAGAGGTCCAAAGAAAGGTGTTTTACAATTGCAAGTGCTGGAAGTGATTGACAAATTATTTTACAACTGGCACTTATTATTCCTTTTATTAAGAATAAAGTGGCTTTTAGAGCAAAAACAATAGGGTGAAAAGGGGATCTTTTATGCACTCATTACAAATAGAAAATTGGAAAGGAAAAGTTGTAATAAAAGCTAAGGGTATAATCCACCAGAAAGTTCTCCCCTGAAAGCTCCATTGAAATGAATGGGAACTTTGTACGAGTATTCATTTCAGTGGGGTGAGCATAGGAGGAATTCGTGGCAAATTGTGCTCCAAATGGTTTTATCAGTGCCTGCATTTCTCACGTTGTGTGTTAAGAAGCTGTCAAGTAATCCAATGGACGGACAAGCAGTGGTCCTTTGGTAGGATCAGAGAAAGATTGCTTTAAGGAGTAAATGGTAGACTAAGTAACCCACCTCATCATAGAAAGCTGAAGGCCCTGATCCAGCTAAGGTCAAGCATAACTAGTAAGTAGGAATGGGGAAAAATTCAATTCACATTTATAGGTAAACCTACCTAATTAACATGTTTCTGAATTTTTCAGTGCAGTTTTCTAGCCATGCAACATGTACAAAAATGCATATCCTAGGGTAAGGTGCATAAAATGCATATATGGCTGAAAACATAATGCATTTTATTGCAGAAAATTGCTTTGCCGGAAGGGATACGTTAGGCAAAATTGCATACCAAAATGTGCATATTTGGAGACATTTGCATAAAAATGCCGAGTAATTTTCATGATGACTTGCTTAAAAATTGGAAACTGATGTGGATATGTGGAAAACTGAACTTCAGATTGGAAAAAAAACAGCAACCGAAAGAAACAGAAATTGACAAATTCTCCCATCTCTACGAGTGAGTCATAACTCTCATTTAACCCTACTGGAACAAATCAGTAAATATGAATTTCACTCCCTGCTGCTTTCAGTGGAACTTAGTGGTGGCAAACATTAGCTGGATTGAGGCTACTGTACAGAGAAGCTTCTTTTAAAAGTTGTTTTCACTTGGGATTGTTGTTGAAGAAAATGCATTACATAAAAGGCTCCTCTTCAACACCTGCCATGTTTCTTTCAAATCACAGTGCACAGGGATGTACATTACTTTTAGGTGCATGTACATAACACATTTTGGCCCTACTCTACGTATATGAACATAATGCATTGCATTCCTTCCTGACAATTAAGAAGTCAGATTCTGGCAGCACCTGTCACTTGGGGTCATTGCTGGGTTGCTGTTTTAAAGGGAGGCAGGAGATGGGCTTGGATTCAGTCCTAGAACCTTCATTCAGCCAGGAATCATCTCTGCATACGGCTGCCAATCCAACAAGATTTATATTCAATAAGGGAGCTACATTTGGAAACATAAAATCCAATTTAGTGATAAATTAAGGTCTTCAGGGGCAAATATATGAGCTAATCTTCTTAATTGTCAGGTAGGTGTGTGGAGCAGATGTTGAAAAATCTTCCATCTTTTTTGCAGATGTTGAAAGCAGATGCTGTACAAGCTAACGCAATGCCTAGTTTTCAAATGAAGCTCCCTTCTTGAATATAAATCTCATTGGATTGGCAAAGGTATGGAGACACAGTTCCTGAATGAATCCACCTTCTAGGGCTGAATCCAATCCCATCTGTCATCAGAACCTAGGGGAATGGTGCTATCAAATGAGTTTCTTTATATGTTTTTCATTTTGGTTACTATGCGAAACAAGAGTGCAATTTTAGACAGGCCTTTGAAGAAGCTGACTTGCAAGTATGTGTTTTAGTTGGTTTAAACTGCTTGTTTTATAGATGTTTTACCTGCTTTGTTTTTATACTTGACTTATTTAGTATGCTACTGCTTTTTTAAAAATTGTATTTACATTATTGCTGTTATCGGCATTGAGCATCATTTGGTGAAAGGCACAATAAGTATTTATCTAACAAATTTCCTTGCAGGCCTTTTGCATATGTCTTCAGCAGCTTTAGCTGTCCCTACCAGTTTGCTGTCATCTGCAAATTTGATGAGCATCCCCTCAATTTCCCCAAGATTATGAGGAACTATTAGTGAGCACTCTTTGGGTTCAGTCAGTCAGCCAGCTACAAATTCAACTAGCAGTTACCTCATCCAGCCCACATTTTATCAACTTTGTCAAAGCCCTCATTGAAATCAAGATACACTACATCCACAGCATTCCCATGATCCACCAAGCTTGTAACTCTGTGGAAAAAAGAAATGAGATTTGTCTGGTGTGACTTGTTATTGAGAAACCCATGTTGGGTCTTTGGAACCACAACATCCTTTTCTAAGTGCTCACAGATCAACCATTTAATTATCTGTTCTAGGAGCTTTCCTGACCAGTCTGTAGTTACACAGGTCTTTCTTTTTATCCCCCTTTGAAGATAGAGACAACATTTGCCCACCTCTAGTCTGCAGGTACCTCACCTCTTCCTCAATAGTTCTTAAGGATTATAGACAGCGGCTCTGAGATTACATGCACAAGCCCCTTCGGTACCCTTGGGTACTAAATAATCATTGGAGAAGAGAAAGATGGGAATAAGCAAGATATAAGGGGAGAGAACGAAAAGTGTATTATGACAGAAAGATACACAGCAGGAGCCAGGATCGTAAAATATACACTGACTATACCTTTGGTGATGGAGCACATCAAAGGATAAACATAGTGAAAAGACAATGGGATTCACAATGAGGAAGAACATGCTGGCACTCGAAGACTCAACTGAATACGTTACAGGAATAATTTGTCTCACCAAAGACAGTGATTTGTCTGCCAGGAGTAATGTTAAAGGCAACACTGAGAGGGAACAGACTATATATATATATATATATATATGCCATAAGATTGCTTCATTTGGAGTGCTGGGTATAAATGACATTAAAGTGGGAGAGGGGGAGCATGTTTGCAAGATAAAACCAAGACATCTTACTTGAAGGGGTGTGGGGGAAATCATATGTTAAAGGGTGCTTTCATGTTTGCACTGCTACTTAAGAGATGACTTTCTGATGATGATTAGGGAGTAAATTAATGGTTTTCTAAATGTAGATAGGATGGATATGTGCAACCTGCGGATAAGCAAGAGTGATTTGAAACTAGGGGAGGAGACAGGTTGTCTCTTAAAAGAATGCAGCAGAGCAGACAACTGCTGAATGGGAAGATGAAGGTGGTAATTATTTAAGCGCTTCCTTGATATCAAAGCAGAGTTAACTTAACCCTCCCACCAGTGATCTTGCTGCTTGCTAGAAAGAGTTTTGAGTCATTGTTGCCTACTGGATGAGGAAACCGACAATGTGCTTTGCAAGATGTAGGCAACGGAGAACATACAGTAGTGGCTCAGTAGCTCTTTTCCTGGAAGCTGTGAGTTTGAGCCTCTCTCAGACTAAGGAGAAATTCACACCATGCCCATTTGAGTTGGAAAACTCAAAGGCTGTTCTGTGTGATTTTTGTTAGTTCCGCTCACTCATATGGTGTGCAAGATACTAAAACTAACACGTTTCAACGTACCACTTCACATATGGCCCAATGTTTCACCCTAACACGTGATTCAGATCTGCTTAAGAGGAGAGGAATTGGATGGGAAATAGAATTGGTCATTCCCTGATAGTTGGGAATGAAGAGAATATAATTTCACTCGGTCATTGAGACTTGATGTTGGCTTTTCTTTTCTTATCTCTGCAGATGCAATCTCCTGGGTGACGTGGACGCCATTAGACAGTTGAATACACATGTGTACTTCATCCATTTCGCTCTCTTCCACATGGCTCTGGATACTGGCAACCCACGCTATGCCACTGGTCTTGTGGAAACAGGGATTCATTTTATATTTCACATTTCACTATTATTATTTTTACACCATTCTCTGTAGGCCAAACTAGGTGTGACATGAAAGCCAGATGTATTTATTCTTGTATCCTAAACCTTCATATGTAAAACAGGTGGAGACTGTCTCCTTTTCTAAAATGAAATGGATGGGGTGAATCCTCTCCTACCTCAACTCATTGTGCTTCATTGCTTCAGCCAATTTTCTCCTGGGCCACCCATCACTCGTGCTAGAAGTGTGCCAGACTGGATAAAAACACTTGAAGCAATGGAGTGCAGTTTGGTAAGGTGGAGAAGGAGAGGTGTCTCTCACCTCAACCACAGTCTTCTTTTGTCTATATAAAAATGCATCTACACAGTATCATACCACTTTCTACGTCAATGAGGCAGTTTCATAGATAAAATACAAGATGGCATTACTGGAAGGTGGGGTGAGACTTCTCTTCTCACACAGCAGATTTTGGAGTACAATTAACGAATAATAATTTGACAGTTCTTTAGCTTATTATATTTTTGACCTCCACAGGGGTATCATTGGGACTTTCTGCCTCAGACACCAAAATATATTGGGCTGTATTTTCCAATGTAACTATCGTTTTTCCTGCTAATCTTCAGGCCCACCTCACGAGCATGTGAAGTAATGGTGCTGTTTTTATGAGAACATAGAGCTGAATCTACAGTAGGGTTGGTGAACCTCTGGTGCCTTGGATGATGTTGGACTGACTGCACTGGCTGGGGCTGATGGGAACTGGAGTCCTTGACCTGCAGCAAGGCAAGGTACGAGTTACTGCCTTAAAGCAGATTAAGGAAGTGTTGGTGTATATGTCAATGAATAGAAAAGTGTTTGGGGGTTCAATAGGTGTAACAAGGAAGTGTTCAGAACACTACTGGAACTGACCAGCGTTTATGTTACATATGGCTGTACTACAACATGGAAAAGTATGAACTGATACACAAGTACAAAAAGGGGAAATTGATGGGAAGATGATGCCACTGTTATCAAAGGTGAATGGATTTGACTGTAAAAGTTGCTCCATTATTCTTTCATGTGTTGTTCCGGGGTAAATATGATCACTGCACATTTATGGTTTAATTACCAATCAGTGACCTGAAGCAAACGGCTGCCCACTTCCAAAAAGCATAATGTTCATTCTGCCCTGAACACTATAGAATTGAATATATTGGACGATCGTAGAGGGAACTCTGAAAATAGCAGCATTTCCTCTGTATTTTTGAAATTAAGGGCCAATTGATCTCATGTCTTCATTTCAGAATTGCCATGAACCTTGAGAAGGCCAAAGGTGGCCTGTTAGGCCTTAATATGCCATGCTTAACTTGCCATTTAAGCAGCCAACCCTCTTCCTTCCACCCACAATCTGGCCTTTTCTGTAAGCTGTCACATCACGTGACCAGAATGTATCTGGCCTTAATTTTATCTATTTATACACATGAATTTTATTTTTAATGCATTGGCTATTTCAGTTCCATTTTTAACTAAAACTGAAAATTAATAATACTAGGGAAACTTCTGTACAAATCAAGGAAATTGAGTTATTTCTATTTGAGGTATTTTTTTATTATTATTAAAAAAGAGATTCTTACCTTGAGTAATTTTTTTTACTGTACTGGCCACCATATCCTTGAAAAGGTTTAATTGCTCTTCAGGGGAGAACTGTAGAGCAATTATACAAATGATACCATAGCTCAACGATTTAAGTTATGAGGAAAGACTGGGGAAGTTGATTGTATTCTCAGTGGAATGGAAGAGACTTCGTGTAACCCAACTGAAGTTTTAAAAATTATGAAGGGGATTGATAAAATTGATCCAAGCAAGCTCCTTACACTTGCAAGACCAGAGAGTTGAAAAGATATGATCTAAAAAATGGAAAGGTGGGAACAAGGGGGTGAGGGGAACGAAGGCAAAACTATTTTACACAAAAAGGGGTTAGGAGCATATGGAATAAATTACTATAAAGGGCCCCTGAAGCAAGGCGCATCACTGAATGCAAGAGGGAATCGAGGGAATTGCTAAACAAAGGGAGCATAGAGAATGAGATGGTGGGAGGTAGGCAAATGGAAATAAAGGAGGCAGGGAGTATGAATACATGAAGCCTTTCCTATGCTCTGCTTTCTGCTGTGGCTCCCTGGTTGTTGATGCCCTCTGTATTTTAAGACCAGGCCTTAGAATCACAAACATTGGGATCACCTCTGTGGTGCTTGCTCATCTGGTTAATCTGCTTTGAGTGGCTTCTTAGATTCACAATCCAGACATTAGATGTGATGGGCAGCAGGAGATAAGGCAGTTGCAATTCCTCTTGCTTATCCCTCCCCCCCCCACAACTTCCTGCCCATCGCTTGCACCATTTCCTCACCTGCTATTCCAAGTATCCAGGTATGTTGCACAGGAGGTGCGGAAGAGTTGGGAGGTAGCAACCAGGAAGCAGCCTCTCAGCCATAAACTGAGTCATTAGTGATGTGTGGAGGTGAGATTGGCCAAAGATAGGAGCTCATAAAAACCACTCACTCCAGAGGGAGGGCGGGAGGAGTTCCACTGGGGAGACCTAGAGGAAGGCCTCTGAGAATGTCTGTAACACCTGTGCAAGTTCATGCAGGTAGAGATGGTACTTGAGGCACCAGGGTCCCAAACTATTAGGAGTTTTAAGGATTAAGGCAAATGCTTTCTAACTGCACTAAGAATTGGACCAGAAGCCAGTGTAGGCATTCCATAACTGGCAATATATCATTCACACACATAGTTTCAGCAATCTGGTTGCTGTAATTTTAATTAACTACAGCTTCTGGACAGTCTTCAGAGGCAGCCCATGTACAATACATTGCAATAGCCCAAACAGGATGTAACTAGCACAAGGTGACCACGTGTCCTACTTTACAAAGGACATCCCTCTCTTTGAAGGGCTGCCTGGTCCAAGTCTGGTTTAAAGCTAAAGAACCAAATGGTGGTGGAGTCTTGCTTGCCCATCACCATTAACACCCAGAGAGCAAGCTGAGCAGGAACAGAGATCAGCTGGTCAAAGCCTTCCAATACAGATGTATTTCTACTTAAATTATAGCAATTATTTCTAAAGTTGTACCTATACATATAAATTTAGCATATGCATATTTTCAGGACACCTGGCTGCTCCTCTGACCTCTTTTGGGGTGATGTATTTCCTTCTTTGATGATGAAGATGATGCATCTGTGGTCACCCTGTGCCAAAGTTTGGATGTGTATGGCCTCTCTACCTCTTTTTATCAAGGAGGGTTTGCAGATGCTGCACCAAGCTAATTTGATGGAAGGTGCTTTCTACCACAGATGTTACATAATGTTAATTTGCCTCTACTACCACCAGCCTATTCACCAGGGCTTTGCCAAATGTAGACGGTGTCCCTTGGGAACACCCAGGCAATTTGGCACAAAACAGGCCAACAGAAAATTGATACAAGTCTAGTCCTAGTTTCCCTTTTACATAGATTTTCAGAAATTGTATTTGATGGACTATATTAAAGTGTTGACCTTAATTTTTCTTTAAAATGCCATGCACTGTGCTTGCACCAGTTAATTTTCTGCTGTTGCTGGTGAATCCTCATTTACTTTCCAACTTATTGGTATTAGTTCGGTTCCAACTAATGTTTTTTTTTTAAAAAACACACACACTCAATAAACAATAAACAACACACAGCTAACTCTAAATATAGAGCAGCAGCACAGTTAAAAATACCATTCCCTTTTTATTATTAGTGCCAATTGTTCTTCGAAATTATGGTGAGGCAGCATACACAAGTATTTTGTGTATGCAGAGATTAATTTCCAATATGCAGGTTCTCTAGGGATATTTATATTCTTCCAATCAGCGCAGAACTGTCCATCAAAAGTAACAATGTAAATATGTACATTTTAACTTGCTGCTGGAAAGTTTGAGATCTGGAGGAGTAATTTTTTTCCCCTTTAAAAAAAGATATGTAGTAAGACGAACTATATCCTTCAGCACGAATGACCTGTATTTCTAGCTTGGCAGTTCATTATAATTTGAAGAAGAGGGTTTGTTGGCCCCAGTGGCTAAGCAACATTAATAGTGAGGGCTTAAAAATTCATGGGTCTCTTGAAATCATATTCCCTTGTGTCTGTCGTGGGCGCAAAATGAAGTTATTTCATTGGTGGCAAGGGTGCCAATAGAGCAAGTACATAAGAACATGAGCAATGGCTCAAGAGGCTTCTAGTGGGAACAGGACTGACAGAAAAGACAAGATGGCGTCCTCTTCCCCACCCCACCTCACAATTCCACAAAGAAGAGCTGACTAGATGGGCTGCTAAGTCTTACTTCATCCATCAAATCACACCCAAGGGCAGCCGGCTAGTTTCTTTGGGGAGAGGGGAGAAGCTACATGGTGCACATAGCTCTGTCCTACAACACTGCTAGTCTTCCACCCACAATTATTCATGGCCTGAGGGAACCGCATCATTCTGCCTAATGGTAGGGCTGGTCTTCTGAGTGGGAAGCAAACATCAGTTGGGCTCAAGGGCCAACCAGCAGGCTTGGGACCAGGCTCCCCCTGAGTTAACATGTGAGGGTGACACCTCCCTGTGGCTGTGTGCTTCTATTATGTGGCCTGAGGGCTTACAATAAACCGCTCCACTACAATGGAATCAGGTAGACTGAGGTCTGCGGGAGCTGAGGTATCCAAAAATAGCCAAACACATTTATTTTTTAATTTGACTAATTTCATTTGCAAATCGCTTCCCACAAAATATCCTGCGAAAAATATCCTATACAGTGGTACCTCAGGTTAAGTACTTAATTCGTTCCAGAGGTCCGTACTTAACCTGAAACTGTTCTTAACCTGAAGCACCACTTTAGCTAATGGGGCCTCCTGCTGCTGCTGCGCCGCCAGAGCCCAATTTCTGTTCTCATCCTGAAGCAAAGTTCTTAACCTGAAGCACTATTTCTGGGTTAGCGGAGTCTGTAACCTGAAGCGTATGTAACCTGAGGTACCACTGTATATACATATCCCATCTGAAGCCTGAAAATACAATTACAGGCTGGGATAAAAAATATCCACTTAAAAGGCTTCTCTCCTTTTTGGGGGGTAAAATTACTCACCAGGAAGATATTCAGACAGAGCCAAAATAAAAATAAATTACTTGTAAGGAAATGGACATTTGAGATATAAGGGCAATATAGAGACAGGGACATAGGAAACTGCCTTATGCTTCAGCTGTTGGGGACAGGCAGGCGCCCAAAGGGGGGTGGAATGTGTGGGCAGAAGAGGCAGGTGAGGAGAAAGATTCATGAGAGGGGGCCAAGGACTTGTGTGGAGATGTGCCCCCCATGAGGAAGGTACCAGTGGTGAAAGAGGGGAGCCAAGAGGAGAAGATCAGGCATCCAGAAATGGGATAAGGAGATTGGAGAAGAGGCATGGCTTTGGAAATCCCTATGTGTCCACCCCCCACCCCCAATGTCCCTGTGCTCAAGGAGGGGCTTGAAGCCCAGGAGGAGGTAGAGTTGCCATTGAGGAGGAGCCACTGAGTGCTTGAGCACACTGCATCAGGCAAGGGAGCTTAAGAAGGCAGGAGAGGGTGGGGCCATGCTGCTGCTTCAGCTGTCTGACAGGGAACACAAGTCTGCAGCTAGTTAGCAGGGAGTCCTGTTGTATTCACTTGCATGTTAGGAGCTGATGTAACTGAGTGCTTTGCTAATAAAGAACTAAAAATCCAGTCGCTCATCCTCATTGGTCTGGGCGTATTCAGGACATTAGCTTAGTTAACACAGACTGGTAGTGGCTCTCAGCCAGGAGGGACCTTCCCTACCCTACCAGGCGATGCCAGGAACTGAACCCGAGACCTTCTGCAAGCCAAGCAGGTGCCCGACCTCTGAGCTAAGGCCCTTCCAAAAGGCAGAGCCATTTAGCACTTCCTCCTTGCTTCTCGTGCCTGGTTTTCCTTTTCCTGAAAACAGCCAAGTTACACAAACAAAGTGAAAAACAAAACAAAACAAGTCAATTTCACGAGAAACAGAAATGGTTAAAATCTAGGGAGTGGAGAGGTGATGCCATTGAATTGTATTATGCATATATTCTCCTTTGTTCTGAGTCCAGTCACTTGCCACCTAGAAAACAGAGCAATAAGATAAATGCTCCAAAAGGAGCATACTTTTTTTTTAATAAAAAAGAGAAATACACACATACACACACACACACACGAATTACTTCCATCATTTCTGAACTCTGCCAAGCATTTTTAATAGATATGTGCCCTCAGCTCATCTTTTGCATGCTAACAATTTAATCTGAATACCAATATAGACACAAAATAAACGATTGTTTCCTGCCAGAGGTATCTGCCGAAGAAATCTTGGAGTAAAACATTGTCTTTGCAGCTCATTGTGTCTCTAATTAGAGTGGAAGGAGGCAGAATCTTGGTGGTGTCTGTCTGTGTTTAGCATGCCCTGGAGCTGGGAGCTCTCCTCTGGGTATCAAAGTGCCCTAATTAAATGAGGGGTCCACAATACAGCACTAAACATCAGAGTGAGAGAAAGAGTCCAGTGTCCTCAGTGCCTTTGAGAATCCATGGCCCACGCTAATTACCCATTGTTGAATCGACTTCCCCATTCTGTGAGAAATGAATGGCTCTTCTTGCCCTCCCTCCCCTCCCTCCCTCCCCTCCTCCTCTGCCCACCCTCCCTTCGCCCTCTTATATGTTACCATCTTTGCTTGGGCCGCCTAATTAATCTTATGGAAATCTCCCGAAGCCAGATTTCAGCAAGGTTGCCCCGATGTTTATAATTTGATTTGTGATGATAAAAGTGAAGGCACCCGGTGATGGAACAGTGTCATTTTCAACACTCTTGAGAATTGAAGAGGCTATCAATCTTTCCCACGTGCATGGCAAACTGATATCCTAGAAAATTAACTTCAATTAATAACAGAAATCCCCAGACGCTCAGGGAAGTCGAGATGCTTTGAAAGAGAACCTTCAAAGATGTCTCCGGATTGTCTTTTATATGCAGCCTCTGCTTTTTAGATATGAGAGATTCTCAATGAGGGAATATGCAGAGAATGTTTTGCCCCCCTCTCTAATTTCAGTGCAACGAGTTAACATTTTATATTTCATTCTGGAAGAAGTTAACCAAATGTCTCCAGGTTATATCAGTCCTTATTTTGTCTCTCCTTGGTTTTATTTCATGAGCATTTCACCAAGTAAAGGAGTGATGAAATAAAGCGATTAAAAACTCAACACCCCCCCTTTTACCGTAATACTGCTGGTCTGTGTTGGTTTTTTTATTTAATTATTTGTCAGCATTATCCCTGTTTATGTTGACAAAACATATGAGCTACAAAGGAATATTCCCTCAGAAAAGCCTGATTACTTAAAATGCTGCAATAAGTGGAATGATGCAGAGACTATACTCCTATAAAAAGCAAACCTGATTTCTGAGGAACAAACTGCACTCTACAAAAAATTATTATGTCTGCACTTTTGAGTGCCATCTGCACATTCGAGTTTGAGAGAAGCTAATGGTTAGACAATACTTGAGCAGAAATTCCTGCGGAAAATGGAAGCAGATGTAACATTTCACCACAGTACAATAAACAAAATTTCCTATGCACAGGAATCTTGTGTATGCCAATGTCCAGTCCAGATTTGAAATGGTGTTATATGACATAACCGAATAATGTGACAAAATTATGCAGGGACTGTTAATTAACTTGGTGTACGTTGCAAAGATAAAATCATATCCAGCATTATAGTTAATTCCTTGCTCATCGAGGCACTTTGATAGAGATGCATATGTAAAGATACAGTCTTAAAAGCAGGGAACGGGTTAAGTTTACAGCTTTTTTACATTCTTGCTAGAATCATCGCGGGAATGAATTCGTGTTTTGCCATTTCTCATTCTCATTACAACCTTTGTTACGAGAATGAGGTATTAGGATTTTAATGCCTCATATAGCCTGTGAATTATGTTAGTGTGCCTTACTACTTTGACCTTCTAAGTATTCTATAATTTGATTGGCTGGCAATTCCGGTCCAACTCTTGGTTGACAGCCGTTGTAACCTTTCATGCAAAGGGGGACTGCCAATCCAATCAAACACACAGAATATTTGAGAGGTCAAAATCCATTGTGTACTGTCACTATAGAGACTTCTAATCTGTCGGACATAGAGACTTCTAATCTGTCGGACGCCTAAATGTTTTGATATGTAGAAAACAAACAAATCACTCTAAGAAATGGAGATCAAGATAACAAAAAGAAGTCAAACAAATGCAAAGCCAGCTTTATTTCCAGCATTTCTTTTCCTTTTCTTTTTTTGTCATAGTCCTTTGACAGATACACTTTAGAGAGAAACTGATAAGAAAAATAAACTCTTGTATTATAATGCTGTCAGGATTCTCTCAAATCTCTAATTAAAACTAAAAGGGAAGAAAACGAAACCCTAAGAGGAAAATATGAAGAAAATGAAAAAAAGATAATGAAGGAAGCTTTCTGCAGTTTATAGGAATGCATGCGTGTTGCATTGCCCAAAGGAGTGCAGTGCAATTCTCTGAATGTTTACTCAGAAGTAAATTCCATTGAGTTACATGGGCTTTATTTGAAATAGCTTTGTAGGGGATTGCAGTTGTAGCTAGACATACAGGCCACGCTAGACACCTAGAACTATAGCCATCGCTTAGTACCCATGTTTTCTGTGCTTGTGGGATAGTAGGGACCATGCTCAGCATTACACAAAGAAGGACTGGCCTGTGTGGGAGGAATTGGTGCCTTGCAAAGAAAGGAACGTCATCAATGACCCTCTGGTGGACAGAGACAGAATACTCTTCCCACCGCTGCACATCAAGCTTGGCTTTATCAAGCAGTTCACCAAGGCTCTGGACAAGGATGGTGACTGCTTCACTTACTTGTGCCAGCCTTTTCCAGGATTGACCATGGAGAAGTTGAAAGCTGGCATCTTTGACGGTCCTCAGATCTGTCAGCTCATCAGAGATTCAGAGTTCGGAAACTCAATGAACGAAGTGGAACTGGAAGCGTAGAAGGCATTTGTTCTGGTAGTGAAGAACTTTCTTGGCAACAATAAGGCCAGAAACTACGCAGAACTTGTCAGCAACATGCTGACTGCTTTCAGAAACCTGGGCTGCAACATGAGCGTCAAGATTCACTACCTATTTTCACATATGGACCGGTTTCCTGAGAACCTGGGTTCAATGAGTGATGAGCAGGGGGAGAGATTCCATCAGGACATGAAAGAGATGGAGACCAGGTATCAGGGTCGCTGGGACGCAGTCATGATGGCTGACTACTGTTGGACTCTGAAGAGAGACCTCCCTGCCACTGAGCATTCCAGGAGTTCCAAGAAACGGAAGATCAAGCCCTGAAGTTTGAAAAATGGTGAAGCAACATGCAATTTATGTGTACTTACCTTTATCAATGCCCACCATTCAGTTTACAGTAAACCTGACTTGATGGAGAGAAACGGATGCCATTTCCTGATTCAGCAGTGCAAAAATACCCTAAATCAGTTGTAGAAATTTAGACAACATTCAAAAAGTAAAAAATTGTTGCCCAGTGTAATTCTAGCTTAGGCCTGTAGCAGGGATTCCCCTAGTCCAAGACTGGGGGAACTGTGGTCTTCCAGAAGCTGTTGAGCTCCCTCACCCGTCAAGTCCAGTCAGCATAGCCAATGGTCAGGGACAGTGGGAGTTATACTCCAGCCAGTAATTTGTGGAGGGAGGGCTAGAGTCTTCAAGGAGACACCTGACACAGATTTAGTGTGAACAGTTCACCTGCACACAGTGCCAAGCTGAGAGGGCACCACAACAATGACTTAGAATAGAATGCAAGAGACAGGATGCACCAACTTTTGGCAATGCACAGGGTGCCACTGAAATTTGAAAGCCCAAAGTCTGCTACTGGAGATACCATAGGGTTCGTTTGCTGTCCCTGAACATAACACGGCTGTCGCAGGCGGAAATGTTCATGTGAGGTTCAGCATTTTTATACTGCTTGCGGAACCCTGCCCTGCATTAATCTTTAGCACTCCTCTGTAAAGTGTGTGGAGGCAGCCAGAAACTCAAGGGAAGAAGAGGAAGAAGGTCCCTTTACCTCCAGGTAGTTTTGTTTTAATAGTGACGAACTGAACAACCTGAGAAAAGAGTCCAGGGATGTATAATGGAAGATTGGAGAGGCATGCGCTTGGGTCCTGGAGTATGTTTAAGATTGAAATGGGATTTGCAATGTATCTTGGACTGCTTTTTGAGGGATTTACAAGGAAAAGCCCATACAGAAATGTGTCAATCAAAAATGTATTTTATCGCAAATATGTACTTAAATGTGCATTGCTATCTCAGTGTATGCAGTATTTATCTTAAAACAGGCATTTTTTAAATGCATGGAATGTATTTTGACTTTATAACTGTATCGCAGGGTTTGGAGATGTGCAGAACCCAAAGTATGCACATCAGTCTGGGAAGTGTGAAATTGGTTAAGTTGGGCTTAAAATTGAGGGCCAGACAAAATTCTCCTCCCTCTCTTAGTTCTAGTTTCCCAAATTATCCACACTGCAAGTATCTTTTTTCATTTAAGAAAGATAATTTCTTAATGGCTCCAATGGAAGAGCATGCATGCTATTCAGTTCAGTGAAACTTGGTCCTAGATAATTGTCAATTGCCAAAATAAAAATACATTGTAAATCCCATTCCATTTTTCAAATAAAAAAATCCAATTCAAATCTTTATCCATCCAGCCCAATTGCAATATAAATTAAAGTGACAATTGTAATAAAGAATTAGAAGGAATGTATGAAATTTCTCACATTAGTCCCCTCCAAAGACTTGTAGCTAGTTTTTACATATCACCTAACTTATCAGTAATTGTCCATTACAGGAACAGAAGTCTCCCTCTCCACCCAGGTGAAAACTGCAATTACCATTTTAAAACAGGATTGGTTTCTCCTTCTTTTTTCTTTCTTTTTTTGCCAACAGCCGGTCACTCACCAGTAAGACCTCTGGATGTGATTAGCTTTTCACCTTAGATATTGTTTGAAACGTTTGCTGTTAAATAAAGAGGGAACACCGCCATGTAATAAATTTTATCTGTTCAATAAGATAATCATCCTATTTCATGTCTTTCTCATTAGAGTGCCTTTCTATCCTTCAGAAATGACCTGCAAGCAAATGAGCAGTCGCGTTACCTGTATATAGACTTTGTGCTTTGCAGTGTTAATCAAACATTCCATTTGCCCATCTTTCTGCTCATGTGCATGATAATGCAAAGCAGTCCGACCAAAGATAGAAAAGTACATCGGGCAGTCAAGTCTGGGTCTTCGAAAGACTGCTTCAAGATGGAGGCTCTCGGTTTTGTTTGAAAACAGGCAGACACATTGCTTCATAAGGGACTGTGATGATCCCTGTGTGGGTCACTGCTGATGTTGCAAGATCACTGGTTGCACACTCAAAAACACTGCAGTGTAAACTAGCAGATACCTGACTCTTTTGTGCTGTCCCCATTGCTTTCAGTTCTGATTTAGTATTATGCTATGAGAAACACTACAACCAATGACTTTTCATGCCATGCTGAGTGTACAGTAAGATCTTCAAATAAAGCCCTTTCGCCAAGTAGTATTTGGGGTTTTTTTTTTTGTTTTTAAATAATTTTTATTGAATGATTTTACGTTACAAAAAAACAATACAACCATACTACCACTAAATATAATTAAGAAATAAAAATTACATACATCAATATTTAGTTTGTTATTTGTTATTTACCGTCTTATTTCCTCCCAAACATTCCATACAAAAACACACATATGTGCAGACACCCAAACACCCACACACAAAATGATAATAATGAAAGTAAATATTTCCCCCCTTTTATCTTCCAAAATCTTTTCTTCAACTTTGACTTCCTTTGCATATATTTTATCTTACAATCGAATGTACACAAAACAATAAACCTTTCTATATAATTTTTCCAATACATTCTGAAAACATAATAAATCTTTACTTGTTGTCCACCTCTTTGCCAAGTGGTATTTGTTGGTAAAGTGTTGTTTAGATACAGTGGAGAATGCCTCTTCCTGTCAGGCTTCAGGGAAATCCGATCCTGCCCACAGTGGGCAGCCAAGAATTAGATAAACAAGAAGAGTTCTTACCAAGTCTTTTATTCAATATTCACAGAGAGAGGTGTCTAAATGCAGCCTCTTTGGTAATTGTGTTGCTCCGAGTAAAGCCCCATCCCCTCCGTCTCTCCTATTATACATCATCCCTTCGTTGGCTGATCTGTGCTTTCGGCCTCTGAGCTTTCAGTTCTCCTACTTTCATTGCCTGCTGAGTTCTGGGATGGGGGGGGGGTCTGGGATGCTTTCTAAAGACAATGAGTCTGTCAGCTGTTTCTCCCCTGGTGGTGCTTCTTCTTCTTCCTGCTCCTCTCCCAATATCTCCCAGCTTCTCCCCTCTGCAGCCTCTGAACTGTGACCTTCTGCAAACCACTGCTCTAAATCTAAACTGTCTCCCTCTTCTCTGGGAAGTGCAGGAGGAGGAGGGATGGTCTCCACCATACCTGCTTAGTCCAGTCCCTGACATTTCCATAGAATCAGAGAATTGTAGAGTTGGAAGGGACCTTGAGGTTAATCTAGTCCAACCCCCTGCAATGCAGGAATGCTGCCCACAGCTGTCCCTGGGTGGGCTTGAACCACCAATCTTGTGGTCAACAGCCAGACACAGACCCATTGCTCCACAAAATGTATAATAAGAAGAGCCCTGATATATCAGGCCAAGAGCCCATCCAGTCCAGCATTCTGTTCCCACAATAGCCAACCAGATCTAATCAAATCCTGTCCTAGAGGGCCTTCCTTCTCCTGACCACCCCCCTTGGTCACTCAAGTCTCCTGTCTCTATCATCTCCCAGCTCGTTCCTTCTGCTGACTGCTCCTCAATGTCCCACCACCAGGTTCCAGGCTCTAAGGTGTCATCTTTGGATTTGTCCCTGGGGGGCTCTTGGGAGGCAGGCCTCCAGCAGTCTTCTTCATGCAGCCAGTCTGAGCTCTCCCTGGGTTGTTCTTGAGCTGGTGGCTCCCACCACTTCCCATCCAGCCTGTCCCTGATAACAACCTTTGCAATATAAGGAGAAATAATACACACCTACAGCACCCTTCCCCAACTTGGTGCCCTCCAAATTTTTCTGGACTACAGTTCCATTATCCCTGATCACTGGCCATATTGGCTGGGGATGGTGGGACCTGGAGTCCAACACTATTTAGAGGGGTACCAGGCTAGGGAAACCTGCCTTTTACAGGTTTAGCATAAGGTTGAAAGCTAGATAATGCGCCTGAATCTTTTTGACCACTTGAAAGTGCTATGCAAATGCTAAAAATAAGTGTCAGCCTGTTGAAATCTCTGCTGTACTTTCCTTTGAGGGTCAAGCTGCAATTCTACATTAGTGGCAGAAGGACAGATACTAAAAATCTTGACAGGTGTTCTGATCACATTTCAAAAAAAGTCACACAAAGATGCTCAGAACCGCTTCCAATTTAGGATGATGACAACTTCAGCAGGATTTGACCATAAATTAATCCAGCTATCTGAAACAGGGACTATTCTTTTTGCAGAAAGCCTTGTCACAAGTTAAAATTAAGTCCACTATTCTCTCAGAGCCTCTGGTTTTACAGCCAGGGCGAAAGCAGTGGGTGAATCAGAACAGGAGACAAGGGAAATAACTCTTCTTTCTTCTGTATCAGATTACACTTGCTTAGAACTCGAACTCCTTCTTCATTAACCATTTACCTTTATTTTTCTCAGATTTCTCACACCATTGCATAAAAGAACAAGACTATTCCAAATCCTTAGGTGAAGGAAGGTAGTGAAAAACGCGAAGGGGCAAATATTTTGTTGCAAGAAGCATTTACATTGTTATTCACTAGCTCAATTGGTGAAAAGTTGCACTATTGCCAGATTTAAGTTTCACCTTTATCTCTCATCATATTTATTTATTTATTGATAGATAGATAGAAAAATAGATAGATGAGAGAGAGAGAGAGAGAGAGAGAGATGATAAACAGATGAAGAGCCCTCACTCAAAAATAGATTTCAGGCAATTTACAATGACAAAAGCATCGTAGTATAAAACACACAGATGATATAACAGAATAAAGAGGGATAAAACCATTCAACCAGGCAAAAATATCACAATCTAAAATCTAAAACTTCCATTTCATCCTCTGCCTGCCTGCCTGCCTGCCTGTCTCTCTCTTCCCCACTCTCACACACAAACACACCCCACCAGTGGTCTAAAAACCCACCCTGCAGTTGAATTGCCCATTCAAGATAATAGATGGCATTTGACCCACAATCACCCCACGAGTTTCATGGTGGAGTGGGGATTTGAACCCAGATCTCCCCAGTCCTAATCCAACAAGTACTACATCATGAGAAGTGCCTGCTGGATGAGGTTGGTGGCTCATCTAATTCAGCATCTTGTTCTCACAATGACAACCAGATACCTATGAGAGACCTGAAGAACCTCACAGCACTGTCCCCTCCGCAGGTTCTGATCAACTGGTATTCATGCCACCTCCGAGATCAGAGCAACACTTTCTTGTTATTGTTTTCATTTTGGAAGGCTGTCCATGGTATCTTTAAGCCCCTGCTGTGCAGTATTGCTGTTTTGTTTCCCACCATTCTGGACAGAAGGGATACAAGACTGGTGTCTTTGGGGCCCGATATTTATCTCTCTGGGGAGACTTGCGAGGTTGAGCTAAACTGAAGGAGCTCTGACTGGTCATTTCACGAGAGTTCAAACGCTTTAATCTTGCCTGCAATTTTAGACGCATCACCAAAATCACACATCAGAACTAAATGCTGACTCTAAAACTATCATGCTCCCTGCTCATATAACCAGATAAATGCCCGGGTGGCAGAGGTCATGCACCATGTAAATTCATAGGATCCATGACTCACAAAGCAGATGTGACAGGAGTTTAAGCATAGTGATGAATACGAATAAAAGCAGTGTAAATGAACTGTCACTGCTTAATTTACATTTTACCTACTTCATCCTTTCTAACCATTTCTTTGATTTTTCAGCAGGGGAAGGGGGAGGGGGGGAGGCATGTGGTAGCAGGCATTGTCAAGCTGGGGGATGAAGTTTTGCTTCCAGAGGCTTCCTGGTGATGGGCTAGAACTCAAAACCACTCCAAAATTGCAGCCAAATCTCAAATCTTGCCCTGTACTCAGGGCTTCCCCCCTGTCCCAGCCGGAACTCATCAGAGCTCAGTTCCAGCACCTCTCAGGTAGGCACCATTGCCATTCCAGGAGAACAAAGGAGAAGTTCTGGCACCTCTTAGACATCACCTTGCCAACAAAGGTCCGTCTAGTTAAAGCTATGGTTTTCCCAGTAGTCATGTATGGAAGTGAGAGCTGGACCATAAAGAAGGCTGATCACCAAAGAATTGATGCTTTTGAATTCTGGTGCTGGAGGAGACTCTTGAGAGTCCCATGGACTGCAAGAAGATCAAACCTATCCATTCTTTTTTTTTTTTATAAATTTTTTTATTGCGTTTCTTTCCATAATTTTATAGGTTTATAAACAAATAAAGTAGTTACAAGAAACAAATTTTCTCTTTTTTAACAACAAAAACAAAATAAAACTTGGACTTCCCCACCCCTTCCGATTCTGCGTTCTTTGCATTAACAATGTCAGCATTTTGTTACCTTATTTCATACCTTGTTGTAACTTTCGAATGTTATGTATCCAAATACAATATATTATATCTCAATTTCAATACCTTTAAAATAAACATAACATATTCAATTTAAATTGTCTCCTTTTCTCTTTTGTCACTAATTTTACCATTTACTTAATCATATTCGCAGAAGCTTATCGTTTCCTAATCATGCACTTTCTTAGGATTCATACAGCTTATAATATTTTTTCAGATAATCTTTAAATTTTCCCCAGTCCTCCTCAATTGTTTCTTTGTCCAAATCTCGGATTCTGCCGGTCAGTTCAGCTATCTCCATGTAGTCCATCAACTGCGTCTGCCAGTCCTCCAGCGTGGGCAAATCTTGTGTCTTCCAACTCTTTGCAATGAGTATTCTTGCTGCTGTGCTAGCGTACATAAACAAAGTTCTATCTTTCTTTGACATTTTCTGGTCCACCATGCCCAACAGGAAGGCCTCTGGTTTCTTAGGAAAGGTATACCTAAATACCTTTTTCAATTCATTATAAATCATTTCCCAGAAGGCCTTCACTTTTGGGCAGGTCCACCAGAGATGGAAGAAAGTCCCCTCTGCTTCCTTACACTTCCAACATTTGTTGTCAGACAGGTGATGCATCTTGGCTAACCTGACTGGGGTCATGTACCACCGGTATATCATTTTCATAATGTTTTCCTTCAAGGCACTAGATGCCGTGAATTTCATTCCGGTGTTCCATAACCTTTCCCAGTCTTCAAACATAATATTATGTCCAACATCCTGTGCCCATTTTATCATAGCAGATTTAACTGTCTCATCCTGTGTGTTCCACATAAGCAGCAAGTTATACATTCTAGATAAATTCTTGGTCTTTGGTTCTAACAATTCTGTCTCTAGTTTCGATTTCCCCTCCTGGAAACCAACCTTTTTATCCATTTTAAAAACCTCTTGAATTTGAGCATAATGTAACCAATCTCGCACCTTGTTTTTTAATTTGTCCTGGCTCTGCAACTTCCAACCGTCTCCAATTTTTTCAATTAATTCCCAATATTTCGGCCAATAGGCCTCCATATTGGGTCTTTTTCGAGCTTTGGCCTCCACCGGTGATAGCCACCTCGGTGTTTTACTCTCTAATAAGTCTTTATATTTCATCCAGACTGCAAAAATCGCTTTTCTGACAATATGGCTTTTAAACAATTTGTGAACTTTAACCTTGTCATACCATAGATATGCATGCCAACCAAATGCATTATCAAAACCTTCCAGATCTAGGACGTCGGTGTTTTCTAGCAAAAACCAATCTTTCAGCCAGCAGAAGGCTGCAGCTTCATAGTACAACCTCAAATCCGGCAGGGCAAACCCCCCTCTTTCTTTTGAATCAGTTAATATTTTATACTTTATTCGGGGCTTTTTGCCCTGCCAGACAAACTTAGATATATCCTTCTGCCATTTTCCAAAACATTCCTCTCTGTCCACGATCTGTAGGGTTTGAAACAAGAATAACATTTTCGGCAATACATTCATTTTAATTGCTGCAATCCTTCCCAACAAGGAAAGTTTCAATCTTGACCAAATTTCTAAATCCTTCTTTACTTCCAACCAGCATTTTTCATAATTGTCCTTAAACAAATTCAAATTTTTGGAAGACAAATAGATCCCTAGGTATTTCACTTTCTTTACCACATTTAATTCTGTTTCTCTCTGAAACCCCTCTGTTTCTGTAAGTGTCAAATTCTTGGTCAAAACCTTGGTTTTTTGTTTGTTCAACTTAAACCCCGCCACCTGACCAAACTCAGATATAAGTTCAAGAACTCTTTTTGTACTGGATTCTGGCTCCTGCAATGTCAAAACTAGGTCATCTGCAAAAGCTTTAAGTTTATATTGTTTCACTCCGACCTCTATCCCTTGTACCAGCCGGTCCTCCCTTATCATGTTCAATAGCACCTCCAGGACTGAAATGAATAAAAGAGGGGATAGAGGGCACCCTTGTCGTGTCCCTTTTTCAATTTTGAACTCCTCCGTCACCACATTGTTCACTATTAATTTGGCCTTTTGCTCTGAATAAATTGCTCGTAACCCATTTTCAAACCCCCGCCCCACTCCCATCCCTTCCAAGTTTTTCTTCATGAACATCCAAGATATATTGTCAAATGCTTTCTCCGCATCAACAAAAATTAACACCGCCCTTGTGTTCCTGTCAGTTTGTAAAAGTTCCAAAATATCGATGATGTTTCTGGTATTCTCATATAAATGTCTACCAGGGAGAAAGCCTGCTTGGTCTTTGTGAATTACTTCAATTAAAACTTTTTTAAGTCTACTTGCCAAAATGTCTGCAAATATTTTGTAATCCACATTCAGGAGTGAGATGGGGCGGTAGTTCTTGAGTTGAGTCTTTTCAGATTCTATCTTAGGTATCAATGTGATGAACGCTTCTTTCCACGTTTCTGGTGCCCTCTTCCCATCCATGATCTGGTTGCATACCTCCAACAAGGGTTGTGTTAAATAGTCTTTCAAAGTCTTGTAGTATTTGGAGGTAAGCCCATCCGGGCCTGGAGATTTGCCTAGTTGCATATTCTGAATGGCACTTTCAATTTCCTGGGTGGTTATTGTAGAGTTCAAGATTGATCTTTTATCTTGAGTTATTTTTGATAGTCCATTTGTCTTTAAAAAATGATCTATCTCTGATTCTTTCTGAGGCCCCTGTACATAAAGTTCTTTAAAATATCTGTGGAAGCACTTCCTAATTTCCTCTGGTTTCTGCACCGTTCTTCCTTCAATCTCTAGATTTGTAACTGTGTTCAACTTTTGTCTTTTTTTCAGCTGCCAAGCTAGCAGCTTTCCACATTTATTTGCTGATTCAAAGGATCTTTGCTTCATCTGTTTTATTTTCCATTCAATCTCCTGATTAATCAATTTTGAATATTCTGCTTGATGGAATTTAATTTCTCTCAACAGATCCTTTGACTTTGGTTTAGTTCTCAATTTTTTCTCTCCTTGATGTATTTTCTCCAGTATTTTATCTTTCTTTCCATTCCAGAGCTTCTTCTTAATTGTATTCTGTTGTATCAGAAACCCCCTCATGACAGCTTTGCTTGCGTCCCAGATGGTTCTTTTTTCTACTGTAGTATTCAAATTTATCTCAAAATAGTCCTTTAATGTTTTTTGGGCCTTTTTCACAATCTCTTGATCTCTTAAAAGAGTGTCATTCATTCTCCATCTGAAGGAACCGGTTTGAGTAAGTCTGAGATCTAATTTCAGAGCGTTGTGGTCGGAGCATGTTTTTGGGCAGATTTCCACCTTTTTAGTCTTGGGTGCCAGCCCCCTGGAGGTCCAGATTTGGTCGATCCTTGACCAGGACAGGTGGGCCTCAGAGAAGAAAGTTCCTTCTTTACCTAGGGGGTTCTTTGTCCTCCATATATCAATCAAATCCAGATTGTCAGTCATTTCAAAAAAAGTTTTAGGCAGTCTGCCGTCTGATGTTAGATTTTGGTTATAAGACTTATCCATATGTGTAGACACCACTCCATTCATGTCTCCCATCATTATGATGTTAGCATAGTCCAGATAGTCCAGCAGCGTCTCATGCAGCTTCTTGAAAAATTCTGATTTCCCGTCGTTTGGAGCATAAATTCCTAGTATCAATATTTTTTCTCCTTGGGTCTGGATTTCAATTGCCAGAATTCTTCCATATTCATCTTTGAATAAAAATTTAGGTATCAGGCTCTCCTTAGCATAAATCACCACTCCTCTTTTCTTTACCTTGTCTGAGGAAATAAACTCTTGGCCTAGTCTTTTGTTGACCAAAAGTTTCCTGTGGAGCCTGGTCACATGGGTTTCTTGTAAACAAATAATATCCAATTGTTCTTTCTTCAATATATGAAACAGTTTCCTTCTTTTCTCCGGGGAATTTCCGCCATTTATATTCCAACTGAGTAGCTGCAGAGACATCCTGAACTATTCTGTTACACCTAGAGCGGTGTATCTTCTTTTTCCTCTAATTCCGAGGATTTAGGCGTCCCTCCGCCTGCTGGCAGAGTGGGTCCTGGTTTAAGTATAGGCCAAAGGGCTGCTGCTTCTTTTTGGAGATCTTCTCCGTGGTCGTGCTGGAACTTTTGTAGATCCTCTGGTGATCTTATTTTAACCTTCTTCTGTTTGTAAGTAAATGATAGTCCTTGTGGGAACTCCCACCTATAAGGGATTGAGTTAAGTCTCAACAACTTAGCCAATTCTGAATAGGTGGCTCTCAGATCCAATAGCTGTTTAGGAATATCTCGGTAGATTTCCACCCTTTTCTCTTGTATCTCAATTGAGTTTTTGAAGTGTAGGCCTAATATTTTGTCTCTCTCCTCTCTTGATCTCAAAGCTATTAGACAGTCTCTAGATCTATCTTTTCTTACCAATCTTCCCAGTCGAAAAGCCGATACTATTTTAAAGTCACTTTCTTCTTTTAAGCCCCAGAACTTTGAAAATTCTGTTATCAAAAATCCAATCAAATCTTCTTGTTCGATTTCTGGGACCGCCCTAAGCCTAAGATTAGTCTCCCGGTTTTTCAGTTCCACCAAAGAGAGATAGGTTTGTTGGTCCCCTATCTGTTTATGCAGAGGCTTGACTTCTGCTTTAACTTCCTCAACCTCTTTTTTAGCTGATGTTGCAATTTCAACGGCTTCCCCTGCCAATTTACGGTTCTCTTCCGTTGCTCCTTGCAATTTTTCAATTGCTTGGGTGTGTTGGGAAACCTGATCTGTCAATTTCTGGATCGAGGATGTAGCTTGGTCAATTTTTGTTGATTGGTTATCAATTTTTTGATTTAATGTTGACAATTGTTCCAAAACTTGTTTCAGTACTGCCTCTGCTCCTCCTGATGCCATATCTTCCTCTTCAGATTTTTCAGGCTTTTCACTTTCTACTTTTTGTGTTGCAAGCACAGCAGGCACTGATAGTCTACGTCCCTGAGTTAAAGTTGTTTGCAAAAGCTGTGCCTGCTTTTTTGCTTTTTCTTTCTCCTTAGCTTCCTTAGCTTTGGCTGCTCTTGTCTTTCCTGTACCACTCATCAGTCAATGTTCAAGGTCAGATGTTGTAATCCCATGGGAAAGACAAGTCCAAATTTATAAACAGTCTGGAGAAAGAAAGTAAGCAAAAAAACTTTTCCCAGGCCTTTGTTATCCAATGTCCTCTAGGGGGAGTGCCACCAAAAGTTAGTAAGAAGAAGGTAACTTTTCCGCCATTAAAGTTTCCGTTTTCAAAAACAATTTTAAAAGCAAGTTAGTTCCAAAACACTAAGAAAAAAGTCCTGCAGAGCACTTTAAAACGTTTAACAATGTTCCAACAAGGTGCCTGCAATTGTATCCACTCAAACTAAGTAAGCCCAAAAGTTGCACTTCAGTTACAAAAGTATCTGGAAGTTTGTAACAGTTCCGCAGTCAAGCAACTTCACCCGGCCACCCGAAGATTTGGGGTTAGAGTCTTCCCTCGCCCCATGGGGGACCGCTCCAAGTCCAATTTAAACTGTATTTTTTCTTCCTTTAAGAATAGAATTTCAAGTGTGCACGAAAGTCCCACTTTAAAGCCTTAAAGCTTCCCTGTTCACAGCGCTTTCCGCTCTTTAAACAGTCTGCTTTGATCTTATAAGCAGTGCCGGAAGACGGACTTCCTCTTTCTCGTCTCCCGGTTTCAGCCAAATTTCTTCAAGTTATTGTAACAAATCTTAAGTCCTTACTCACGGGTTTGCTGTTTCAGAGTAGTATTTTTTGGAAGAAAGGTCAGCGCTCATCCGTGACAGCCGCGCGGCTTCGCCTCCGCAGAAAGAGCGATGAACTCACAGCACCGCTCCCCCTCCTTCACTCCGGAGCCCCTTACGGGGTCCCTTCCGCGAATTTGGGGTCGCTCCAGGTGCCCGCCGAGTCCCACGGCCACGGACTCTCTCTGTCCGTGGTTTTTCTTAATGGGTTGCCGCTGCGCCGTAGCGAAACAACCCTTTTCTGCGGTGCCCCTCTTCAGAGCTCGAAGAGGTCCGCCATCACGGTTTCGCGCCGCCTCCGGAAGTCCCAAACCTATCCATTCTTAAGGAAATCAGCCCTGAGTGCTCACTGGAAGGACAGATCCTGAAGTTGAGGCTCCAATACTTTGGCCACCTCATGAGAAGAGAAGACTCCCTGGAAAAGACCCTGATGTTGGGAAAGATGGAGGGCACAAGGAGAAGGGGACGACAGAGGGCGAGATGGTTGGACAGTGTTCTCGAAGCTACCAGCATGAGTTTGACTAAACTGCGGGAGGCAGTGGAAGACAGGAGTGGCTGGTGTGCTCTGGTCCATGGGGTCACGAAGAGTCGTACATGACTAAACAACAACAATATCTGTGACACAAAGGAAAAGGTTGAAGACATAAGTGGACCACCAGTATATTGATATGCACACAGAGGAATGTTTTTCCCTTGGTTAAAACCACAGAATATGTGAAGGAACTGACCGTATGCCATTCACACTGACAGATTTGGATTTTATTTATCTTTTTGTTCATATGTTTACTTGCAGCGGTAGCCAACATGATGCACTTCAGATGTTGTTGGACTCCAACATCCCATGAACATTGTCCTTGCTTGCTGGGTCTGAGGGGAGATGCAGTTCAATAATGTCCAGCAAGCATCTACAGTAGTACCTTGGTTTAAGAACTTAATCCGTTCTGGAAGTCTGTTCTTAAACCAAGGCGTGCTTTCCCATAGCAGCGGGGGACTCAATTTACAAATGGAACACACTCAACAGGAAGTGAAACATGTTCTTATTCGAAGGCAAAGATCACAAACCAAAACACCTACTTCAGGGGTTTGCAGCGTTCCTAATCCACGTTGTTCATAAACTAAGCTGTTCTTAAAGCAAAGTATCACTGTACTTTGTTTCTGCCGGTTTACTGCATTTGTAACAGGTCTTTCTTCCAAAGAGACTGAGGGAACTCCATAAACTCCTTCCTCTTTATCATTATAACTAGGCTAGGTCAAGAAATGGCTATCTAAAACTAACTAAAAGGCCATCAAGTTTCTTGGGGAGGGGAAGAGGAGGTATGAATAACTGTAGCTGAGTTACAGTCTCGACTTTTGCACTGTAGACATGATCCTATAGTCAATAAATATGTGCAATTAATTCATGTAGGATTGCATCTGAAGAAGTATGCATGCACACAAAAGCTTATACCCAGAACAAACTTAGTTGGTCTCTATGGTGCTACTGGACAATTTTTTAATTTTTTAATTTATTTCGACTGCGTCAGACCAACATGGCTACTTACCTGAATCTAGAGTCCTTTCCCCAGTTATAGTGCCCCCCATCTCCTGTGTGTATGTGTGATGCATGTCTGCAATGTGCTTAAAGGCATCTGCACGGTTTGAGACCCTGTAAAAAGCACAGCCCCTTTGTACGTGTGCAAGTCTATGCAGGTGCAGTTTTTTACGCAGAGGGCTATGTGCTGGACATGATGCTTTCCTCCACTATGCACTTCCCCATAAAGAAAGGTAGAGATAAAGGACCCCTGGGCAATAAAGTCCAGTCAAAGGTGACTATGGGGTTGTGGCGCTCATCTCGCTTTTAGGCTGAGAGAGCCAGCGTTTGTCCAAGGACAGCTTTCTGGGTCATATGGCCAGCATGACTAAACCACTTCAGGTGCAACAGAACACCATGACGGAACCCAGAGTGCATGGAAATGCCAATTGCCTTTCCACCGCAGTGGTACCTATTTGTCTACTTGCACTGGTGTGGGAGCTGGGAGAGAGCAACAGGAGCTCACTCTGTCACGGGGACTCGAACTGCTGACCTTCTGATTAGCAACCCAAGAGGCTCAGTGGTTTAGACCATAGTGCCACCCGTGTCCACACACTCCCCCATCCCATGATCCCAGACTCCTTTCTATGTGCATAGGGTCCCTAACCCTAACCCTCACAGAATGCTGAACATGTCACCACATGCTAGCTGGCTTTCTCTTTTCTCATCTTGCTGCTGCAGCTGCACCACAAGGGAAGGAGAAGCCCAATAGATGGGGTAGAGGGAGCAGAAAAGATGAAGAATGTTATGACACAATGCCCAACAGCCTTAGCCACCTGCTGGCCCAAGTGGAAGAAAGACTCAGCCAGCATGGAGTGCCACAAGCCCGCTCACCTTCAAAGTGCGGTGGCATTGCGGGCCTGCAAGTTGCTCCCAAAAAAACCCACAGGGGAGACTTGAGGTGGTCCCCTTCCTGTGTGGGTGGGCGCAATGCCCCCACTGCCTATCAGGTGTTGAATCCAAGCCTGTCTACAGATTTGTCCAATTGCGGACAGGCTTGGATCACAGGCTGAGCTTGGGGGCGGTACTGACAGAGCTGTAAGGCTTCCCTCAGTTCTGCTCCCAGGCCATTTAAAAACCCGCACCTAGGAGCCTCACCTGGATTTTCCCTCATCACCTCCTCTTCACTGTCCTCTTCACCACATCCTTGGCTACTGCTGCTTAACTGCTGCTCCTGCAAGATATGCCACCAACATCAGGATTTCATGATGCTGAATAACCGTTTACTATGATTGTATCTTTACTGGTGGACATGAGTAATTCCCTGGTGGGCCCTTGGAAAATGGAGTTTGAGGCACCCTGCACTAGAGCATGGTAGTAGACCTTGGGGGTCTCTCAGGTGAGCCATGGGGAGGGTAGATTTTTTTTAGCAAACCTACACTAGAACTACACTAGATAGGGCCTGGAGTCTCTCAGGTGGACCTTGGACGTGAGGGCATATTGAAAGAATGGTGTGGGGTATTAGGAATATGCCCTTTTATTGTTGCAAGAAGCATAACAATCTTGCTTTCTCATCTTTCCCCACACTAATTAAGGAAATGTGTTTTCTTTTTTTCACATACACACAAGGCTTCGCTACATACATTTGGCAAAAAAGCAAACCAACAAACCACCCTGGTTTTGCAGCTGCAGGGCAGGCAAGACAGAGATCACACATAACAATGTTTCAGACTCCCGTGAATCTTCATCAGCTCCTGAAGTCAATGGAATATACAAGCTTATCATATACTTTCAGAGCGGCTGCCTAAAATGGTTCAGAATCAGATACCATGGATAGGTCAGTGACCTCTTTTAGAACACCACTTTCATTGAGCCTTGCATTTGAAACATCTTGACATTTTCTCTTCCTGACCTGATTTCAGCTTCTCTGCGAATCATATTGAATGGGCTCATTCAACAAGTCTAAAATGGCAAAACACCCTACCTGCTACCAAAACTAGCTGAAATCAACCTGATGGTGCTATTCCCCCCACCTCTCTCTGTGTGTGTGTTTCTCTGTGTGTGTATTCCTCGTATTAATAAATCCATGCTACTATGTGCACTACCAAAGCCTGATTGTATATACTGGTTGCACTGTTACAGACTGGTGTTTTTGGTGTGGCCCAAGTGCACCAGCAGAGCCAATCCAGGACTCCTGCTGCCACTTTGCCCCTACCTCTCTCCGCCTCGGAATGCAGTAGCGACTTAGCCAGAGGGAGGCCAGGTGCAGCCCCACCACCTTCTCGGTAGTGGCGCCCACCCTGTGGAATGCTCTCCCATCAGATATCAAGTAAATAAACAACTATATGACTTTTAGAAGACACCTGAAGTTCATCAGCTATGCTGAATCAGGTAAAAGGCCCATCTAGTCTGAGACTAAGGACGAGAAAGCCGACAGGCAGTGCCAACCCCTGGATTGGTTGCAAGTAGGAAAGCAAACAGGTAGGGGGGGCTGGATGAGGGCAGTCTGAGCTTTGAACCACTGACCTTCTGATCGGCAAGTCCTAGGCTCTGTGGTTTAACCTGCAGCGCCACCCACATCCCTTCCGCACATATAGAAACATAATAAAATATCAAACATTAAAAACGTCCCAATATGGGCTACCTTCAGGTGTCTTCCAAAAGTTGTGTACAGTGGTGCCTCGCAAGACGAAATTAATTCGTTCTGCGAGTTTTTTCGTTGTGCAAGTTTTTTCGTCTTGCGAAGCACCACTGCATTTAAACACTAACAACGGCGGGGGGCGGGGGAGAAGCAGGCTCACCCGCGCGTTGTGGCCACTGCGCGACGGGGCTGCTGGAGGGCGGCGGGGCTCGGGAGCGCGACTCTGGCTGCAACGCTGGCTGCTGGCGGCAACGGCTCTCTGAGGGGAGCACGCGAGGGAGGTGGGCAGCGGCGTGAGGCAGCCGGAAGGTCGGCCGTCAGCCGGAAGGTCAGAGGGAGCCGGAGGAGCCGTCAGCCGGAAGGTGGGAGGGAGCCGGAGGAGCGGGGAAGTGAGTGTGTGTGCGTGCAGTGACTGTCGCCATGACACAAGAGGCAGGGCCGTTTTGTCTAGCGAAGCAACCCCTTAGGAAAATCCGTCTTGCGAAGCACCTCAGAAAACGAAAAACCCTTTCGTCTAGCGAGTTTTTCGTCTTCCGAGGCATTCGTCTTGCGGGGTACCACTGTAGTTCTTTATCTCTTTGACAACTGATGGGAGGGCGTTCCACTGGGCCAGTGTAACTACTGAGAAGGCCCCCTGTAGCATCACTTCTTGCAATGAGGGAACCACCAGAAGGCCCTTGGATCTAGACCTCAGTCTCTAGGCTGAACCATGGGGGTGGAAATGCTCCTTCAGGTATACAGGACCCAGGCTTCTAGGTCAGCATCAACACTTTGAATTGTGCTTGGAAACATACTGGGAACCGGTGTATAATCCTTTAGCTAAGGCTAGAGTCCTCCTGTATGATCATTTTTAGGTTGCATGGGAAGAGAATGGATGTTTTGGGGAGGAAGTGCCTTACAACACTGGGCCTGGCACCTTAGTATGAAACGTTTCCTGTTGAGGTAAAAAACTACACTGCTTTCAGAATGCCATCCCTGCTGACCTGCCTGGCTGCCCACATCACCTGCTCGCCTCTGAAAATGGCCACCAAGAAAGCCACCAGACTACCAATGTATCCAATAACCCATACAATCTAAGCCAAGTCCTTCCTTTTAGTAGAAAGCATCCTTCAGTCGCAATTGCAATATCGGGAGCGACGTGCTTACAATTTTCGAAATGTGTCAAAACACCTGTCTACAAAGTTTGCAATATTTTTCAAGCATCCTGGCATGCGTGTATTTAGCATAGGGGAGGAGGAGTGATTGGAACATGGAGCGAGAGCTGACTTATGAAAGCTAAGCACCAGCAGGTTGATCTAGGAGGATAATTTTGCCCTTTTGTTATTTATTACATTTAATACTGTATATTTACGTTGGTGGTGTATACAACTCTTGACAGCTTGAGAGTGTTATGAAAGGCTTAAGTGATGGATTAAAATGAAGGAGGGCTGGGGGAGAGAAACAACTAAAGTTGACTTTGAGACCTCTGAAATGACTGCAAAAGAATCAGCCAGTAAATGACTTGCTTTTATTTTGACTGTTTTAAACAAGACTTGGTGGTAATGAATGTCTTTAACTCAACTTGATACAAATAAGTTGGCATTTTGGGAAATATAATTTTTAAAAGAACAAGGAAACTATCCCACAAAAGCACGGTTGAGTTGAGCATCAATTTGACAGGCACTGTAATTTCCCTATTATATGCATTGGGTGTCACACAAAAATCCACCATGGAAAACACAGCAAAATAAGGGAGATTGTTGTGTAGAGTCTTGTTACTGTGTCATTCACAGGGACCAGGAGAAGAGCAAGGCAGGTACTGCAATGTCTTTGATTGTATCAAAAGTTGTTTCTGAACACACATTAGGGGGGAAAATCCACCCCCCAAATCAGTATGAATATATCAAGGCAGAATGTTGAAGTGTCTGTGTGTGTGTGTTGTGTGTGAGAAGTATTACCGTAGTTCCTAACTACAATCTTCCCATAGAAAAAGAGAACATGAAATGCAACTGTTTAAAAAAGGGATCAAACTTCTGTAAATATCCTGCTTTGTGTGCATAAACGAGCTACAATTATTTATTTATCTATCATTTATTTACTTCCTTTTTGTATAATGAATGTTCTCTGGCTCTCATGAAACTGCTTCAGGTGAATATAATGAACAAGAATCTCTGCATACCCCCTAATAGTGGATGGTAGTTAGCACATAAGGCAGGTCACAGATCACAAAACTGACTGTAAATGAGAGCACCGTTGGAGGTTAGTGATAAGGCTAAGTGATCCCGAAGACCAAATGTCATCATGTACTGAATTAATGGTCATGACATTGTGATCCACAACCTCCTTATTCCAAACAAATTCTGTAAAATTCAATGTGTCTGCTATATTGCAGAGTTTGTGGCATATTTGCTCCTCTCTGATTTCTTAGAGCCAGTACAATAACCAGGATCAATAACCATTTTGCTCTCTGTTGACTATAACCACAGATATCTGGAGCAACTTTCTGATTGTTATACACACATGCACAAACACACACGTGCATACACAGAGAGGTTTCAGACTCAATTCAGAGATGTTGGGAAGGTTGCCTGTCAGTGGAAGGGCAACAGAAGAACTTCATAATGTGAAAGAAGAACTTCATAATGTGGGAGTATAGTGTTGCCATTGTTAGTTTGGCCCTGCTTTATCCAACCTGGCGCCCTCCAGTTATCAAGATTCAAATTCCCACCAGCCCCAGCCAGATAGGCTAACCATTAGGGATATTGGGAACTATAGTCCCAAAAAAATCTTTAGGGCACCCAATTTGAGGAAGGATATTTTGACTCAATGGTAGCTAGGCTCATCCTTCAGCCAACATCTCTTGGTAGAGCTAAGAATATTATTATTAGTATTTTTTGTTTCATCTCTATACCACTGGGATGAAGAAGAGGAGGAATGGTGGGGATCAGAGAGGAAGAGCTTCCAGAGAGGGAGAAGGCAGTCTCAAATTACAACAGGGCTTTGAGGAAGATAACAGCTCAGAGACAGGCAAACAGCAGAGTTATGAGGTGTTAGGAGAAGGAGGAGGGGAGGCAGAGCAGCTAGCTGACATGTCACTGGACAGCATAACTGACCCCCTTTCTCCCAATATGCGGCGTTCTTTAAGGGTGCAAGAACAAAGGGCACAAAGACAATTGTCCACAGGTGAACACCGTAGAGGCAGGTGTTGTTGCTAGAAGGGAAGGGGGAGGAGCTCAGTGTGAGCAACGCCATCATTGAGGAATGACTGGATTTCTTGCCTTTCACCATGTTGACTGAATAAAATAATAAGAACTTTCTTGTTTCCTCCCTGCTTCTTGGTCAGGCATAGGCAAACTCGGCCCTCCAGTTGTTTTGAGACTACAATTCCCATCACCCCTGACCATTGGTCCTGTTAGCTAGGGGTGATGGGAGTTGTAGTCCCAAAACATCTGGAGGGCCAAGTTTGCCTATGCCTGTTCTTGGTGCCATCGGGGGTGGGAGAGAATTCCTCAGGCCTGACATTTAAATTTTTAAGGGGAAAAAATCCCAAAGCAGTTTACAACACATTAAAACATCAGATAAAACAATCCAGAAGAAAGCCAACTATAAAGTATACATTCAAAGCAACATAATTAACAGGAAACTAAAATATTATATTCAAGAGCTCAAAATAAAATATTGCAAAGCAGGTCAACTACAGAAAGCACATTTAACACAGAAAAGTTAACATTTTATTTAAAAAAATAACATTTCAAAAGAAAACATTACTAAAGGAAGTCACATATAAAATGCACATTTAAAACAGCATAATTAACAAAAGAATAAAATATTATCATAAGCATAGAACAGATCTTCTGCTGTTGCTGCCAATCCTGCCAGTGTTGGTTTATGGTGGCTGGCAGCTGTGGAAGCTCAGGCTTAATGACCTGGGTCTGCACTAAGAGACAGCCAAGATGGCAACAAGAACTGCAGCAATTTCCACTTCCATTTCCGTTCATATGGTTTTCTCTAACATCCCTACGCTGGATAATGCTGCTCTCCATGTTCCTAATGGAGCTGTAGAACAACTGAAGACAGCATTGGCAGAACCGAGGTGAGCGTGGTAACCCTGCTCATCTGAACATGCCTTATTTGTGAAGGCAACACAAGTTCTGTTATGAGCAGAGGTGAGAGGCTCAAACAGAGATGAAGAGGCACAATTAAGTAAGGACTAACGTGAAAGGAGGGACGCGGGTGGCACTGTGGGTTAAACCACAGAGCCTATGACTTGCCGATCAGAAGGTTGGCGGTTCAAATCCCCGTGACGGGGTGAGCTCCCGTTGCTCGGTCCCTGCTCCTGCCAACCTAGCAGTTTGAAAGCACATCAAAGTGCAAGTAGACAGATAGGTACCACTCCGGCAGGAAGGTAAACGGCATTTCCGTGCACTGCCCTGGTTCGCCAGAAGCGGCTTAGTCATGCTGGCCACATGACCCAGAAGCTGTATGGCGGCTCCCTCGGCCAATAAAGTGAGATGAGCGCCGCAATCCCAGAGTCAGCCACAACTGGACCTAATGGCCAGGGGTCCCTTTACCTTTACCTTCTAACGTGAAAGGAAGTAAGTGACCACCAATACTGGACAACCCAGCTGACTACCAGGCAGAAATCATTGTCCGGCAGGTTGGTTACTAAAATCCCAGGACATCTGCAAAGCATTCAGAGAGTAAGATCTTTTGTTATCTAATACTTCACGTTAAACTTTACCGATTGACAGGTTTGAGCCTGAGTCTACAAGTTAGGTAACTCCACATCCTTGATGAATAATGATGCCGGGTCCCTTGTTTGTTTGCTTATTCTGAAATCAGATCGTGCTTATTCTGTGCCCCTTCCCAGTTCTGATAGATAACTAATTGTTGGCAGATGTGGCAAGTATCTGGGGCCAAGATATATTTGTTTGCACAGTTCAGCCATAGCCTGTATCAGGCACTTGCAGCTGTTTTTTATCAAGATCCTGTCCATGCTAGACAGTCCACCTGGCAAAACAAGATTCACTCATGTGACCTTCATCTAAACGCTCTAAATAGGGGCGTTCTGCTTAAGTAATACTGAAAATAAAAGCCGAAAACACCTAATTAAATTAACAAATTGCCATGAAATGCTAATTTGTGTTTATATATGCAAAAAGTGCCCTATGGTTCACATACAGTCATGTCCCAGCCTTATTTGTCAACTTTGATTTAAAACCGAAATTGCACAATGAGGCCATTAATTTTCCGAGACAACCTTTATTTGTTCTGTGCAGTGTAATTGGTGAATTGGTTTTAATTATGAAACCTGTAAAATACCCAAAATGCTTTGTTTCTGTCTACTATTCTAAGTCAAATGGGTGACAGCAGCAGCAAACAGAATAAATCTTGGTTTGAAGAGTCACACCTAGAAGATGCCTATTCCCATCATGGAGAGACAATTCCCAGGGTTCCGTGGAAAGAAGGATTGACTGATAACCGCTCAGTGAACTGTAGCTCCACGAAGGGAATTGAGGTCTCCTAACAACTTTCTGCATCCTTAACAAACTACGTGTCCCAGCATTCTTTGGTGGTAGCCGTGACTGCTAAAATGGTATAATACAACTTGAAATGTTGGAACAGTTGGCACTTCACTTCACTTGTTGAAAAGTGAACAGGATAAAGAACACTTACATAAGATTTCTATCTTGAAAAGAAGCACATTAAATGACTGCCATGGAATATATTCCTTCTTTTCTCTCCATGTTGGGATTGTGTGTGTGTGTGTGTGTTCTAAGGTAACAGGTTTCTTGTAATATTATTTTTTTTAAAATCTGTATGCATCACATTTAACCTATTATAAATTTACTACTATTATTTATTTTTAATGAAATAGTGGTACTATACCCAACTTTCTCCCTGCCATGTTTAGGTTAAGTTGGGGTTGGCTTGCCTATTAATGAGGTGGCCTTTGGGTGGGATGAAGCGCAGCATTTCTGTTCACTCTACTATTGTTCCCGTGGTAATAAATCGTATTTTCATAGGCATGGAGAGCAATCGATATACTCAAGCTGCTCTCATTGATCTGAAGAAGACCCTTGGTCTAACAAATCACCAATTATGGCTATTTAAAGCAGATTCGATGGTTTTAGGCAGACTTGCAAGGACACGGTTGCGTGGCCAGTTTCCTATGCATCTTAGTTATGCTTTGCATAATGGTGTTAAAGGAGAGGTGAAACAGCTGGTGGAGGTGGTATTTATGAACTTCTGTTTCACCCTCAAAGAAGCTCTACCAATATGGCTGCTTTCTCTGCCACATGCAGGCATTTATGCTGTGGTCTACACATAGCAAACAGAGGAGCTTCAGAACCATAGTATGTATGCCTGACAACTGCAGCTGTTATTTAATTAAAAATAATCTAATTTATATGTTGCTGCGCTGTGCCTTAATATTTCCTACACTGCTTAACGTGATCCTCACAGTAAAACATACGTTTCTAATAGTTTACTTTACTCCAAGATAATATGATTGAATCCTATGTTGATATTCCTGCTGCCCAAGTATGTGAATTTCAACAGGACATAAAAGGAGAAACCTGAAATATTTTTTTCACCCATCTTATGTAGCAATATTATTTTTGGTTGGAGTTTGTTCTTGACACTCCCTTGAAGGTTCCTTTAAAGTGCTTTAAACGAACAGGCTCAATGCCATTCTTAATATTGCCTAGATTGTATCATAGTGAGCTATACCAATATCTCATTTTGCTAACTTTCCATAGATATTAAAAAGCAGGTCCAATCCCACTCATGTTACCTGCCCAGCTCTGCTAATCTGTTGTTTGGTGCATTGGTTCTAAATGGAAAAACAATACTATTGAATGGATACAGCACTAGGTTTGCTGCTAAAGAGCTGGCTAACTCAAAAAGAGAAATATTTTTTTATAATGCAACGGTTTAGCACACTCATTCATTGCTTGACAGTTCAGGATGCTGCTGTAATTCAAATTTATTCTTATCTTAGGACTGCATCCAATGAGTATATCTGCTTTAAAAGGAAGTGCTTCTTCTGGTCGTTTGAGTCAAGGCACCCAATACTCATCAATCCCACCTACCGACTAAATTACAGTGGTACCTCAGGTTACATATGCTTCAGGTTACAGACTCTGCTAACCCAGAAATAGTGCTTCAGGTTAAGAACTTTGCTTCAGGATGAGAACAGAAATCGTGCTCCAGCGGCACGGCAGCAGCAGGAAGTCCCATTAGCTAAAGTGGTGCTTCAGGTTAAGAACAGTTTCAGGTTAAGAACGGACTTCTGGAACGAATTAAGTACTTAACCCAAGGTACCACTGTACCTCTGTGCTATATCATGTTGAATTCTAGAGGGACCCCTAACACTTAGGAGCAGTTTGGGAGGGATGACAGGGGTAATCAGTGAAAACTGAGTGCCCCAACTTGCATGAGCTTAAGTTCTTTTCAGAAAGAACTTAAGTTCTTTTCAGAAAGAACTTAAGTTCTCATCGAGAAAGGCAAAGCCACCACAAGATACAACAATTCTCCATATCAGAGCCCCTTGATGGTCTCGGTCTGACCCCATGTTGCTGCTTTTCTTGAACTTCTGCTTATATGCTTCCACTTAACTGACAAAATATAGGAAGTTTCAGCAGTGGAGACAGCCCAGTAAATAGTTTTCCACCTCCTTTCTGAGCATCTACATCAAACCACAAGCATATGCTGTTTTTGGAGAGCAAGAATAGGGAGACAATAGGTTTGTGGGACCTAATCTGATTTATGCTAGAACACTTAAGTTCTAATAACTTGAAGCCAGGTGCAAACAACTGGCTGGAAGTGGAGCCAGATACAAACAAGTGTCTCAGCTTGCGGAGTCCATTATCTATTGCACCCGATGATCCATACACTGGGATGACCTGCTTGAACAATACATGTGAATTACTACAAATCTGGGATTCTCATTTGGAATGGAGCCTCACTGGATCATGGCAAAGGTCCTTCTAGCCCAGCATCCTGTTCCCACCATAGCCAGCAACATGCCCAGAGAAATGCTGCAAGCAGGACCTGACAGCACTCTCCCAACTTGTAATTTTAGTCCAGAGGCATATATTGGGGTAGTTTGTCCACCTTTGGTCCCCATCCTGCCCTCACTCGTGGCTCCTGGAAGCTGTCAGCATACGATGGCAGCAACACCCCAAGAATGGCTTTGACTGGCTGGTTAAACCAGGTGAGGGTAGCTGATGGGTCTCAAACCCTCAGTGAGTTAGGGACTTCCCCTGCGTGTGAAGACAGTCTCCAGCAGATTGGGCAGACGAAACCAACAGTGGGTCCAATACTCAAGAAGGCAGTTTCTCCACATGCTGTAAAGGGAAGCCAGGGACAGATGGGGCTCATTGGCCTGGAAATTTAGCCCATCTTGGAGAAGGAAAACTGTGATCCTAAACCTCCGCTGCCTTGTGGGATATCGTCAGTAAAAGTAAATGCTAAGGCATGGGTAGGCAAACTAAGGCCCGGGGATCCAATCACTTTCTAAATCTGGCCAGTGGATGGCCCAGGAATCAGCATATTTTTACATGAGTACAATGTGTCCATTTATTTAAAATGCATCTCTGGGTTATTTGTGGGGCCTGCCTGATGTTTTTACATGAGTAGAATGTGTGCTTTTATTTAAAATGCATATCTAGGTTATTTGTGGGGCATAGGAATTTGTTCATCCCCCCCCCATATAGTCCAGTCCCCCACAAGGTCTGAGGGACAGTGGACCGGCCCCCTGCTGAAAAAGTTTGCTGACCCCTGTGCTAAGGAGTAAACCCTGCACAGAGTGGAATCCAGAGTGGAATCCCTAAGATAGTTGGATGCAGGGGAGTATAAAGGGGGGGGGTGCGGGCTGCCCCAGGTGCCACCCTGACGGGAGGTGTATGTGTGTGTGACAAAATGGCGGGCGGCAGTCGTCACCGCGGGGCCTATAGTGCACATGAGCCACGCGCCTTGGCGCCCGCAGGCTCCACACTGTCTGCCCACTGCCTCCCCCAGTTGTAGGGCAGCTGAGGCCTTGTCCCTATGGGCAGTTCACTCTGCCCTAGGTGCCCAAGAGGCTTCCTCCACGGCTGGTTGGATGGTGCCTTGTATGCCTTCTTCCAACAACTCCTGCAGCCAAGCTGGTTCCAAATGTATTGGTCTGCTTCCCTTTGGACCACACCAGTGAGGCCACAAGGTGGGTCTTGTTGTCTGGGCAGCCCAGGACCTCCATACACATTCTGCAGGCTTGCACCCCAGGGAAGTCACTTTGGTGCTGCTAATGCAGTGGTAGGAATTCATCCTCAGAGGCACACTCCATTGTCTTTCAAGACGGACAGATTCAAAACAGCAACAGCAGCAGCAACAGCAACAACACAACCTGTCTCTGACAGTGGAGGCAAAACATAGTCATTCATAGCCTGCTCCACCATTAATTTGTTTAACCCTCTTTGAAAGCTTCCCAAGTTGGTGGTCCTCTTACATCTTGTGGGACAAATTCCAAAGTTCAGCTATGTGCTGTTTCAAGAAATACATCCTTTTGTCTGTCCCAAATCTTCCAACATTCAGTTTTTTTGGATGGCCATGAATTCAGGTATTAGGAGAGAGAGAGAAAGAGAGAGAGAGAGAGAGAGAGAGAGAGAGAGAGAGAGATCTGTCCAATTTTACCCATGCCATGTATAATATTATACATCTCTATCACCTCCCTTTCCTCATTTGCTTTTTCCTCAAATAAAAAAGAGTTAGCTGTCTTGCTATTACTAGCATTAAACAATTGCTTTCCTACTGTTCAACTGCTCCTCTCTTGTAAATCACCCAAAAGCCCCAATCTCCTTTTTACCCCCTCTTTAGAGTACATCCAGTCTCAGTAAGAAATGTCAGTGTGTCAAGATAAAACTAATGCATCAAGATAAAAACCAAGGGGTGTGTTTTCCAGGCTTTCTGCCCTTTGTCAGCAATGTTGGGTCAATGCAAAGAAATGTTAGCTGTTCATTTATTATTGGTAAAATTCATTTTAAGTTGCAATCCTTTACCCACTGCCGTGGGAGTGAACCCTGTGGGACTTACTTCCAAGTAGGCAAGAAGAGGACTGCAGTGTTAAGAAGTTATCTGTAAAATAATAGTTGGGTGTGGGAAAGAGGAGGAGACACTGGGCACAGGCTGCAAGAACACAAGAGGTGGAAGAAAGAAATTTAGAGCAGGAAGTATGTAAAGATAGGAATTAAGAACTGCAACGCTGAAGTCTGCCCATGTGTAAAGAAAGTTAATTATAACAGACATGAAGAATTAGGCTCATCAACATCTGGTTGTTCAACTACCAGATTTGGCTTCAGGAATGGGAAATGAATTGGTGAGACCTTATGTCAGCGCCTCGTGGGATTCAGCTCATCATACGCAATGCAAAAACCTAAAAATATGAGTACATATGGATTTGATTGAGCCTGCACCCTGTGAAATGAGATAACTTTGCCCTAAGAAAACACATGGCTCGTTTTTATCAAGGGCTCACGTTATCCACCCTCATCCAAAACTGTACCATTTACCTTAGCAAAATATTTATTCTGAACAAGATAAATGCACTCGCAGATGTATTCTGAGCTCACGAGTCAACTTTGCTGGGCGTATCTGCACAACAGCCTTAAACTGATGTGTGAATGATTCCCTCTTCCCCTGGACCTCTGGGAATCCTAGGGGAGGTTTGGAGATAATAGGCGAGTTGGGGTTCTCTAAATATTATTTAGAGAGAAACATGGGTGGCACTGTGGTCTAAACCACTGAACTTCTTGGGCTTGCCAATCGGAAGGTCGGTGGTTTGAATCCCCATGATGGGGTGAGCTCCCATTGTTCTGTCCCAGCTCCTGCCAACCTAGCAGTTTGAAAGCATGCCATCCCTAGCTAGCAGGACCAGTGGTCAGGGATGATGGGAATTGTAGTCTCAAAACAGCTAGAGGGCCATGGTTGAGGAAGCCTGGTCTAGAAGTTGTATCTAACCCTGAGTCACCAGTTGTGCTGTTTGACTAGAACTCCCATTTACCCCAAGCAGCTTAGCCAGGACTTTTTTCCCAGCTGGAACTCAGTTCCAGCACCTCTCAGGTGAGTGCCATTGACATTCTAAGAGAACAAGGTTCATGATGAGTTACACCACCTCTTTTCTAGAAAAAACAGCACTGAGCTGTTGGCTAACAATTGTGACATATGATGGGGACTCAACCTGGCCTACAGCATCCTCAGAATTCTCTGTCATGCAACAATATTTCATGCCAATTACATTGGGTGGGTTGATGTGGACAGCGTTCTTCGGAGGTACAAAATTTGAGAACCATTGCCTTAAGGTTGGTGGTGGTTCAAGGCTTAAACAATCATAACAAGTGATGAAGCTGGCTTGTGAGGATCGTTGCTCAAATGCTGCCTTTCTCAACCGGGTGCCAACTTCCATCAGACCAAGCCAATGCCGATGACACCAAACAGAGAACAGCTGCTGTCACGGCATCTTAACTAAGAGATAAGCTCCCCTCACTTTTTATTTTTTATTTTTGCCATTACATATTGATGGTGGAAGTGACACAGAAGTGAAAACTTAGACAATTAAGAAACTTGCTCATCGAAGTAACATCTTGGCTTCAGATAGTAAAATAAAAAGATACACATCGAGATCACTGACGTTTGACTGCATTGCAGTCTGCTTAGGTAGACGATCTAATCTCTGTGTTTTGTTGACCTCGTGATCTTTCACCCCAGCAGAATGTCTGTGCTCCATTTTGCAAATGTAAACATTATTAGTGCACATATGAAGACCACCTCAGCTGTACAATAGAAGATAAATAAATCCAGGAGATCTTATCAAGCTCCAGACCGAATGAGTTGCATATGGTGCGATCAACCAAATTGTGACGAAAGGAAAAGCAAATTCTTGTGGTGGAGGAAAGTGGAGAAAACAAAGAAAGGGGTGGATCACGCCAGAGTAGGTTGAGAGATGGTTCTTCCAATTTAGTTTTAGTGAAATGTGAAGTACGATAAATTTTCAGGTGTTAAAATCTCTTCAACTTCTCTGTGAATAAAACGAATGCCCATTTGTTGTAACGTGGTTTTTTTTTGGGGGGGGGTATCAACCCTTCAATTTCCAATATTCAGCCTATGTCATTACTTATGAAGCCAATATGGACCAGATCACACATGCACAAGAGGGGTGCATCAGTAGGCTTTGGGAGAACCCTGAGGTTTGAAGTGTGCAAAAAACAGATTTAGGAGAAAGCCCTAAGCCCTCCCCCTAAAAAACCCTAGCCTAATGAGGTCTAAAAGAGCTCATGGAACGTTCACTGCCTATTGGGACCGGGCACCATCTTAGATTTCCTACAACACAATGCCTGATGTCTGGCTCTTGCACCTGATAAGTTTGTTAGTGCAGGTTGAATTGCTACAGACTCCCAGGAAGCCCTGTCTGTGTCTAGGGAAGGCCCACTTGCCCTATCTCCCAGTCAGCAGTCCTGACACTCAGAGGTCATCAAGGACAACTGAGTGAAGGTTTCGGAGCCCATGGTTGAGGTATTGTTTGTGGTTCATCCACAGATTGGTAACAATATGGAGGGAAATGAGGACACAAAACCTCTTCTTTCCATTGAAACGGGGTGGGAAAGCTAGTCATTTCCAGTTGTCATTGGGCTCCTACTCTCACCAGGCCCTGATGGCATGGCCAATGGTCAGCGATGGTGGGAGTTGTAGCCATGAACATATGGGGGCCACAGGTTCCCCACCCCTGCATTTGAAGAATATTCCTTCCACCAGAGGAAAGGGTTCTTTAGAGCCAATCCGATGATGTTATGTTTGTGCGAATGTATTTCCACACTATGACTTCTGGATTTTTAACATGTCCTTGAGAAGCACTTGAACACTACAGCTTGCTGCATGGATCTCCTTCGTTGTGCTTCTGTTTTCCAAATCCTTAAACCAATAGCAGGTAGACCAGAGGGAGGAAAACTGTGGCCTTCCACTGTGGCCTTCTACCATTTCTATCACCCCCTGATCACTGGCCATGCTGTCTGGGGTAATTAGAGTTGGAGCCCAACAACATCCCAAGGGCCATAAGTCTCCAGAGGGAGATTTAGGGGAGTGCGAATGGTTTCTGTCACACTGGGTGCAGAGCCTCAGCGGGGCCACAGGGGACACCACCCCTATGATGTAGAATGGAAGGCAAGCGGTTGGTGAGTGCCAACTTTTAGCATCACACAAGGCACTGCTGAAATTTGAGACCCCAATATCTGCCACTGCTAGTGCCCCACCCCTGTCAGAGTTAAAAATCTGTACAGGAACAGGAAAAGAAAGAAAAATGCTATTCATTCTTCCCCACGTTGTGGAATAGACAATTATAGTGTAACTTCAAAAGGATGCCAGCTAGGGAAGTGAATTCCAAAATTTTCATGTAGTCATATGTCATTAGATTTACTGCCAAATCTTCAACGTGAAGGATTCTTGTTCTCTTTCTTTCTTTCTTTCTTTCTTTCTTTCATTTCAACCCAACTTCATTTTTTATAAAAAAAAACCCCAAAACACCCAAAAAACAACAGTCATTCAAAAAGTCTGAGTGAAAGCCTGAGCCAGGTTATGTGATGATGATTACATCCTGCATATTCAGGATGGTAGATTTGGGAACTCGGCCAGTTATGCCCACACTGTTAATTGAAAACTATTTCAAGAAGGAAACTACTCTCTTGTTTGGAAATGAGAGAGAGGGAATGTTTTCAGAAGTCATGTCTTAAATAAACTACTTACAAGAAAATGACTGTACCATTCCACGAGTTTTTAGCGATAGGAGGGGTATGTTTAAGACACACTGACATAAAAAATAAATCAGCTTTGACTTCAGTTATTAAGTGCTAAAAGTAGCATTCACTGATAGGGGGGAGAAGAAGGCTGGGTTTTCTGCTTTTAAATGATAAATATGTATGAAAAAGAAGTGTCGCCATGGAAACCAAAGTCTTGCCAGAGTTTTTCAGGCAGGCAAGTGTTATAATGGAAACTTGCAACCATTGTAAAAACAAATAGCTGGAGACTAAAAGGAGAGCTGGCACTTTACTTTTGCCCTATTTCGTAGTTGCAAGCTCTCTTCATTGCTCTCATCTTCCAGTCAAAAGTGAAGAGTTTTAATTTTTAAAGGTTTTTTTTTAAAAGAAGTTTTTCTGTTCTTTTCTTCGGAGCAAAGATTCTACCTGTAATCCTGTAACTGCTTCTGTGGAAGTAAGCACCCATGCATTCAGTGGCGCTGATTTCTGACTATACCTTTATAAGATTACACTGTTAAAAGTTTTTAAAGCATCTTTAGCAAAAAAAAAATCTGCCCCCCTCTGTGCTATGCCATTGGACGGAAGAGCTATGTATCTGCTCCTTGACCACAAGAAGATATGTGAACTAGGCCATAGTTTCTTCTCTTTCCAAGAAATAGCAGCAGCAGCAGGAGGAGGAGGAGGACAAAGAAAAGAAAGATGTATGAGTCACTTGTGAATGTGGAAAACTAAGGCTTAGGCATTGCTTTGCTGTTAAACTGTTTGCCCTTTTTACTTTTCCTCCTCTGAAAACCTCCAGAAGCACAGATGTAACTTGTAAATAATTTTGGCTTGGTAAGCCCTTCTGCTTGCCAACAGTTTACATATTGTTTTGATTAGAGGGCCAAACATGGTACCAAATATGCAGACGCATTTCAGTTCCCGATGACAGCTTGCAGATGACTTGCAGGGTTGGCTGCTAAAGGCAATTGTTCTCGTTCAATATTCCTATGTATTTATGCCAAGATTTCTCTGTAAACAAAGCAATTGAGCTTATGTTATCATATCGCTACCGGGAAAGCCATTTGAGAAGCTCGGCGGGAACATAAACCTAGATGACTTTGGAAACCACGTAAATAGGCCAATATTATAAATCCAAGGGTCATGAGATAAAATCAAGTAGAAACCAGGGGTCTTTCCAAACTACTGGCGTTTGGGCTGCTTTTGACTGCTTAAGTCCCTGGTCCGAGATATTATATTTAAAGAAATGTGGTGAGATTGAAACTTGAAACGGGGGCAACTGTGGATGGGGAGTGAAGCGAGAGAAAACTCGATTGAATGGCACCTTCAGTTTTCCAGCTGCTCTCATATTTTTAAAGCCTTGTTCTTGGAACAGTTTCCCAGTTGCGAATTATTATTTATTAAAATCATTTTTATTATGGGATTTCACACCCCGTTTGTACGTTGAGATATATTTGTTTCAGTACAATTGGCTTTCTTGTTTGGTTGTTATCGACTGCCAGACATTGTGCAAAGGGGTGCTTATTACAGAGTGCATTGCCTTGGAGGACAAATCTGTGTTTCCAGTACTTTTCTGCCACAATGATAGCAGCCCATCCAGAGGCTAAATAACTGTGCCGGCTGCCAGCACTTTCACAGCTCCCCCCCCCCCTTTCCTTTTTGCAGCGTTGTTCTGTTCAACGAGGCTCTCGTGATGCAAATATTGTTCCTAAATATCTGCTGGCACATGTCACAAGACAATATTTCAATGTTAATAGGGAGCGGGGATGGGGACGGGGGGAAGCAGTAGCGCCTAGAGACTGTGCTGGGTGCCCCTCCTTCCCCCTCTCCATTCTGCACTCGCATCTGAGCCAGTTTCTCTTACTCAATTCAGTGTAATTGCTGCAACCCTAAACATCCGTATTGCACAGTAGCTCCCACCGAACTCAGAGGGACGACCTACTTAGGACTGATATGGATTCCACCAGAACGCAGAAAAAGTAAAGGATGTGCCACCTGCTTCTTAAGGTTGCAATAGAGTTTTAGAGGTGTCCTCTAGCATCCTAGAATGCTAGCCTCTCGTGAAATGGACATGCAAAAAGAAAAGAAAAGAAAAACTCATCAGGGCCATAGCTCAGTGGCAGAGCACATGCCCCAGATTCATTCTCTCGCATCTCCAGCTAGGGTTGGAGAGCCAATGGCAAGTCAGTGCGCACCATACTGAGCAAGCTGGACCAATGGGGTGCTAGGGCCTAGCACTACAAAGATCAGCCCAATGCCTCTGTCTTAAAAGCAGCTTTGGATAGGCTTTGCCTGGAAAACCATCACATGCATATTTTTCAATATACATAAATAAATGACAACAGTCATTCAGGCAGCCGACTTCACGAATCTTTCAACGGGTTTTTCTCCCCACAACAATATTCAAAACATCACATTTCCATTCCAGGTGAATGCTGTTGCATATTCCTTACCTCAGCTGACAATATGAATGTTCCGTTTGTTAACATGTGGGTTTCTGGTCCTTGTGGCTGTGAAGATGTGCTTGAAAATCCGACGGAAATCACAGAAGCCAGAGAGGGTGGCTGAATCAAAGTTTGAGGGTTTCAATCCCTCGAGCCGTTCCTTGCCACTTCCCCTATGACTAGGAAAATCAGAACAAAGTAGGCCGGATGCAAACACTGCAGAACGATTGTGCAATACAAGAGAAAGTGCTCAGTTCTGCCCAACTTTTATAATGTAAATAGGTCACACCATAAACTTTTATTTTATTTTACCTGCAACAGAATTTGGGCATAACAGCTGAGCATTGGATATCTGTGGCATAATTAAAGTAATAATTTATTTTTGAAATGCATAGGTTGAGTGGGCATTTTTGATTCACCAAACCTAGCACACAAGCAGGCAACATTCAACACCTCCGGGCCCTTCTCATGGTTTTAGTTGCTGTATATTCTTTTGCTCAGGAAAGAGCCACTTGAGGAAGCCTTATAGGACTACTTGGAGTCAAATTTAAATGAAACCCTTCAATATACTCTTTCCATTTCCTGTCCCCCCCCCAAAAGGGGGAGAAGTAAAAGGAAATCCTAATAATACACTAAACCTTTTCTTCCAAAAGAAGTCAGAAAGGGTTCACTCTTGCAATTATGGGATCTAAGCCTATGTTGGATCCTTGGTGTCTTCTGAGGAGTGTCACACTTCCTTACCTCCCAACAGCAAGGTATTTTTACTGTATTGTTTTTGTCTGGTCAAAACGTTCACTCTTTGGAAAGCCAGGGTGAAAGCTCAAACTTCTGTGTCGAAGTCTACCCATTGTGTATTAAAATATCCAAGATGATTCATTCAGTCAACCCAACATCTACTCATCAGCAGGAGAACGGGCTAAGAAGGCATTATATCTTTCTCTAGCATAACAGCTAAGGTGAGGAATTCCAATCTAAAAGCTAAAATTGTTCCTTTGAGTAAAATAATTAAAGGAGCGTGGCCAAAAGAAAGCTGTTACGAGAGAGACCTCTAGTGGCAAAAGTTGAGTGTGACTAAAAGGGTGAAATTCCCCCCCCCCTCACTGTTGATCCTCCACTTGCACAGCTGAAACTTTTGTTATCAGAGGATGAGTGTGTTCTCCTCACCTTTTCAATGCGGACACTAAAGGAATGCAGGTATTAAACTTTGTAAATAGCCAAATCAATGATCAATGCTATCGTAAAAAATATTTCATTGCATTATTCCAATCCTACATTTATCAAGTATTCAGTAAGCTATGATTAAGTAGAAGAAGAGGGCATGTTGCAAGGAGTCTCTAAAAGAAAAAAAAAATGCATTCTGTCAAACTTACATAATTCTGAAAATTCAGCATTATACTTAAAGGCCAGAGATATGCAGTATTCCAATGTACCAAAGTATACAGATTTAATTCAGTTTGGCCTTGGCAAGCTTACAGGATGTATGGCAAGGTATTATGATTATGATTATGATTAGTACCCCACCCATCTAACTGGGTTGCTCCAGCCACTCTGGGAGGCTTCCAACAAATATAAAAGCATAATAAAACACCAAACATTAAAAACTTCCCAATACAGGGCTGCCTTCAGTTGTCTTCTTAGAGTTATACAGTTCATCTCCTTTATATCTGATGGTAGGGTGTTCCACAGGGCGGGTGCCACTACCAAGAAGGTCCCTCTGCCTGACAGATTAATCCTCCAATACCTCTCTGTTACTTACCCACATCATTAACAGAATGTCCATACATCAATTGCATGTAGAAGTTGGCAGGTTCAAGTCCTGCCATCTTGAGGTAGGGCAGAGACTAGCCCATCTGAAAATCCAGAGAGCCACTGCCAGTCAGTGTAGGAAAACTGAACTAGGTAGATGAATTGTCTGACTCTATCTCAGGGCCGGCCCAAAGCATTTTGGCACCTGAGGCGAACCACAAAATGGTGCCCCCCTCCCCACCAGGGAAGAAGGAGTGAGTGGAGAACTACATCAGGAGTAAAGGGGGGGGGGATAATGATCTGCATCTGGATCTGCTGCTCCTGTGACTCTTGCTACCTGAGGCAGTCACCTCACCTTGCCTCATGGGTGGGCCGGCCCTGCTCTGTATAAGGCAGCTTACTGTGTTCCTATCTGCCACCTGAAGCCACCATCTCATTCTCCCTATTGGTAGGGCTGGCTAGGGGTGAAGCAGAAGTTCTATTCAATTCACATTTAAATAAAAATCTACCTAATTTGAATTGTGCACAGGCTGTGTACAAAAATGCATAGGGTGATAGTAATGGGAAGCAACAATAACTGGTGCTTTAAAAATAAATAAATTTCACCATCTAGATGGCACTGGATGCACATGGATCAAAGGACCAGAAGGAAAGGATAGGCTAGCTATGAAAGAAAATATTCAGCTTAGAGGAAGGCTTGGGAAATGGATCTCTGAACACCTGTATCCACTTTAACCTGTCCATGTACTGAGCTGCACACCAGAAATCACACACATAAAATGAAGAATACAAACTATATTGTCAAAGTGATACCTTTTGGCCCCAGTATCCCCACCAATACTCCCTATGGGTATGCCTAGAAACAGACAGTCAGGTCATGCATTCATAGCAGTGACTAGAGGAGGAATGGCCACTGGTAGGAGCGTAGAGAGAAGAAACGCCATGATGCATCTGCAGTAGCACAACTGGACGCCTTCATCTGCCCTAGCTACAACAAAACATGTCTCTCCCCTACCAGTCTCTGCATCCACAGCAGGTGCTGCAACCTTCCAACAGTTTGGCTTCCCCCTCAAAGGCGCATTTCTCCATTGCTTCCCAAGACAGATGGATGCCAACAACTCCCTACGACACTCACTCAAGTTCTCAGTAAACATCCCCTCACAATTGAGAGAATTCCTGCTTAGTTCCTGTTTACACTGACTTCACCTCTTCTTTGTTGAACTGTGCTCCTTAAACAAGCCCATATTTCACTGGATGCCAGGATTGGCCACCTATGCTGCCTTATAAGATTATGGCAGCAGCTTCTGGAGCTGACTTATTTCATTAACAGGTAAGCTGATACCAGGGTAACATGCCTGTTGGGTCATATCTCTCTTTCTGTTCTTTTAGATGTTGAAGCCATTTTGTCTCATGCCACGCCCACGCCCCCAGCAGCCATTTTATGTCAGGCATTCACAGCACTTTACCAAAGTTCCACTGGCCCACTGGCCCAAAGGTTTCGGCCCCTGAACTATGTTCTCATTAGCTGTGAGGATAACTTGGACATCATTTGTCCTCTAGAAGGCTGCAAGATACTGAGTTAGGACTACTAGCAAAAGCTTCTACCATCTCTGAGAGAGGAGGAGGGAAGGAGCGTTGTAGCATTTGCCAAAGCTCTCCTATTATTTTCCTAACATTTAAGCCACTGGCTTGGTTTTTCTTTGGAAGAAGAAGGAAGGCCTTTCTGTTCACCAAGAACTTTGAGATAACTCATTGTACTCTGCTCCTCTCATTTTTTAAATCTTTGTTGTAACTGTGTGTTTGAACCAGCCTGGGCCTGTGGTCTTCATCAGAGGCCTTTATCTGTGGCCCAAGGAAAGTATGGAGGGTGTCCACACAAGAACAGACTTTGTCAGTGGTGGCCCCCATCTGCAGAATGCTCTTCCCATCTCTGTCAACTTTTAGGTGTCAAGTTAAGACCTTTGTTTAAGTACTGTTGTCTCCTATGGTGGTGCCCATCTTTTAGTGGAGTGGGAAGGACCTTATTAGCATAGAATCTTAGAGTTGGAAGGGGCCTCAGGGGTCATCTTGTCTAACCCCCTGCAATGCAGGAATCTCAGCTACAGCGTTCATGACAGATGGCCACCCAACCTATGCTTTAAAACCTCCAAGGAAGAAGAGTCTACCACCTCTTGTGGGAGTCTGTTCCACTGCCAAACAGCTCTTACTGTCAGAAAGTTTTTCCTGTTAGTCAGAATCTCATTTCTTGTAACTTGAAGCCATTTTATGTAGTTTGCATGGTTAATTGCTTTCTTTTTTATGGTTGTAAATTGCTTTATTTTGGGCAAGTTCCTTTGAGAATTTTGTTGTAAAAAATGACTGATAAATGAACTGAAATGAATAAATAAGAACTGCAGGGTCACAGTGAGTTTTTGTTTCCTTGTTTGATTTATTTAGATCTATATGTCATAAAATGTTATGTGTGAAGCAGAACCTGTGCAGGATCAGATTCTTCTTCTTAAGAAGTGAAAGGATCTGATCCTGCATGGTGCTAGTGGGTTCTCCTTCATGAGGAGCGTCACTCGTGTGCAGGGAAGCCACTCGAGAAGGAGAAGCAGCCAGTACTGCACAGGGTCAGATCCTGCCACTTGACAGCTCTTAAGTAGGAGGATCTGATCCTGTGCAGTGCTGAGCACTCCCAAACTTTCAAAGGGGTTTTAAAGGCTTGTTGAATCCTTTAAAAAAAAACCTTTGTTCTGGCCCAAAATGTTTCAGGGATGAATTGCATAGGGTGAATTGCCACGATATGGGTGACCCACAGATCAAGACCACAAGGCAGATTTGGGGGGAGGGGTGCCTGTGCACAGCCCAATAAATACCTCACAAGCAGATAAGTATGGATGATGGAGGAGCGCTCAGTAAAGTCTGGTCAGACACCCCAACTTTAGGGGGCTGAGGTGTCTCCAATCCCCTCAATATTTGTTTGAATGGGGTCCAGACCCCTCAATATTGGGAGAAGGCTGCACCGGCCTATGCGGGGATGGGAGATGTGTGTGACATCACGCGGTGCATGTGTGACATCACACACACGCAATACTCCTCAATCTTGGGAGCAACCTGGTGCCTCAGAGGCTGGTTATAATCTAACTTTCACGTGAGCTTTGTACAAGCAAATAATTTGTTTAAAAACACTCTTTTTAGGTACCACTCAAACATGCATGCTAATATTCCTTTGACTTTAGAGTGCAGGTTGGGTGGAGGGGGTAACTGAAGAAATTGAGGATATTGTGGCATCCTGCCTTTGGGATAGCTTTCCCAGGAAGGCTCTCACCTGGCACCAGGTTTGAGGTCTTTTCAGTACCAGGTGTTTCCTCAACCCAGTCATTTTAGAGCTTCTTGCTTTGAGTAAGACCCGCAACGAAATGTTGCAGCAGGAAGGGGTGTTTTTCAGGATTCCAGCCACTTCATGCCTTGCCCTCCCATTCCATTTTCTGTTTCCTTCCGTGGCCCTGAGCACATTTTGTCCTCATGGACCCACCTGGTGTCCGGTAAGATTTGTATTTTTGTACATCTCGGAACTTCCCCCAGCTCCTTATGCATGGATGGCACCATTTTGGTTGCAGAAGCGACAGCAGTCACAGCCTGGACGTTGGAAATTGAGGGAATAGTGTTGTTTCAGCTGCTGCCCTGCTGTGTTTTTACTGCGTTACTGTGTTGATTTTTTCCCCTTTAATGTTTGTTTTAACTTGTGAGCTGCTCTGGGAACCTCTTGAGCTGAAGAAGCAGGATATAAATCATAAAGAACAGGAAAAGAGATTTTCTGCATATGAAATCAGGTGTGTTTTATGGCAGGGGGAAACTAAGAAACTGAGAAGCTGGATTCCGAAAAAGGAATCTTTCCTTTCCTGATATTTTTCTTTACTTCTAGTGGTTTTGGACTGTCATCGGTATGCGCCAAACCAACACCTCTAGATGCGTTTATATTGGAAAAAAGGGGGAAATGCCTAGAAAGTCAGACCAAGGTCACTTTGACACTGGAGCACTGGGTGCTGATGAGGCATGGATGTTCTGCTATCAGAGGGAAGCACAATTAAAACAGTTGTTCCACAAAACCCTGTTTTCCCAGATCTATACAATAAAATGTGTCCAGAGGAGAGCGCAAAATATGGTCTGAAGCTCAACATAAAAAAACCTAAGTTCATGGCCACTGGTCCCATCACCTCCTGTCAAATAGAAGGGGAAGAAATTGAGGCAGTGAGATGTTTTACTTTCTTGGCCTCCATGATCACTGCAGACGGTGACAGCAGTCACAAAATTTAAAGACTCCTGCTTCTTGGGAGAAAAGCGATGACAAACCTAGACAGCATCTTAAAAAGTAGAGACATCACCTTGCCAACAAAGGTCCTTATAGTTAAAGCTATGGTTTTCCCAGTAGTGATGTATGGAAGTGAGAGCTGGACCATAAAGAAGGCTGGTTGCCGAAGAATTGATGCTTTTGAATTATGGTGCTGGAGGAGACTCTTGAGAGTCCCATGGACTGCAAGAAGATCAAACCTATCCATTCTTAAGGAAATCAGCCCTCACTGGAAAGACAGATCCTGAAGCTGAGGCTCCAATACTTTGGCCACCTCTTGAGAAGAGAAGACTCCCTGGAAAAGACCCTGATGTTGGGAAAGATGGAGGGCACAAGGAGAAGGGGATGACAGAGGACAAGATGTTTGGACAGTGTTCTCGAAGCTACCAACATGAGTTTGACCAAACTGCGGGAGGCAGTAGAAGACAGAAGTGCCTGGCGTGCTCTGGTCCATGGGGTCATGAAGAGTCGGACACGACTGAACGACTAAACAACAACAACTGTCAAGATCCTGAAATATGTTTATAGAAGTAGATCCTTCAGCAAAAAATATATTGCTTCTCCTGGCTGCCAGTCCTATCAGCTAGTTGGCTTCTCCTCTCTAGTTCAATATGGTTCAAGAGGCTCCTATTTCTTCTGATATTGAAGTTGGCCGCCTAATTGAGCATTTTCTCATCTGGGCATAATCCCTTATGCTGTTGTCGTTGCAAACCCACAATATTGTATTTGCACACTTGCTGTGCTTCAGGAAAACAAAACAGAAGCACAACTTACCTGCTGCATTGTTCTGAACAGGGTCACATATATCTACTGGAATGGCAATAAATTGCTTATTACACTTGCTGGTACTGATCCATTAATTGTGGCTACATCCTGTCAGAAGTACTGGGATTCACATTAGCTGGGATGACTTGTTCTATTAGTTCTTGAGTGGGATTTAGGATGCATACTTACATGGGAGTAAGTCCTATTGAAGTCAGCTAACAGGTGAGTAAACATGAATGGGATTGCACTGTTAGATACAACTATAGTGATGACTCTTCTGCCATGACATTTTTTTTATTTTTTAAAGATGGATTCTTTCCCCTTTCTCGGGCCTGCCGATCTTCGTGACCACAGGCTCTGTCCAAAGACAACAGCCTTTTGGACTGCACCAATGGATGGTTAACCAGGCAAGGCATGGAGCTTTTATTACTTAAGGCTGAGAGGAAATACACATTCTTCAGAAACAGTCCCAGGTGGAACTGAGCAAGAGAGAGCTGAGCAGAAATCCACACATGCTTTCAGAAATAATAATCTGTCTATTCAAAAGCAATAAACTACCAAACAGCATACAAAGAATGAAAAACATAAAAGGAGCACCACAAAAGGCATAAATGAAAAAAGACTCATTCAAAAGGAAGTCACTGACTTAACCCTGCAAGAAAGGTATTATTTTTTCAAAAGATTTACCTGCTGATGTGGAAGTCGATCTTAACCTATTACGATGATGTAGCTGTTTATTGACCTCAGTCTGTCTAGCAACTTTCTTTAAAACTGGATTGGGGGGGGGGGGGAGTTGCAGGGTTATGTAAAAGAAAGGTGGCTACATTAAAAATCCTTAAATACAAAATCTCAGTACATAAAAATAACATTTCAGATGCTAAAAAAGGGAGATGGAAATTGCAGAGCATTACCATACAGGAACAGGCATTTTCAGTAGTGGCTTGTCTCTGTAGAATGCTGTCCCCAGGGAGACTTTTTGTAGTAAAAAATGACTAATATATGAAATTAACAACAACTTTAGGGTCTCAGCAAGTTTGGTGTTCCTGTTTTATTATTATTTATTGAGTTTATATACTGCCCTATACCCGGAGGTCTCAGGGTGGTTCACAGAAAAGATCAACATAAAAACCACAATATATACAATCAAAATAAAAACAACAACCCAATAACACCCCCCCCCCAATTGTCACATTTAAAAGGGCATAGGATGTCTATCAGATCAACCAAAGGCCTGGTCAAAAAGGAACGTTTTTCCAGGCGCCTAAAGGTGTATAATGATTTATTTATTTTTTAATGTGCTTATTTTGTTTTTATACTCATTTGTTGTAAACTGCCCAAAAAACATCACGTTTCAGGTGACCGGTAAATGCCATAACTAAATAAACCCTGTTTTTATTTTCAGTCAGAAATTTGCTGTTGGTTTGGGAGTGGATAGAAATGGCTCACTAAAATGCTTTAACTATTTCTCTTTTGTCCAATCCATTTTGTTACTGTTGTTTCTGCTAATTTGCGAATAGTTCACTAAGTCCATCCATGTGGACCTGGTGCTTCTTTCAGCACTGCTGTCCCTGAGTCAGCTCTCTCTGCCTGCCGTCTGAGAAGCCTGAGACCACTGGGTGAGCGGCCATTTTGCGGCTCCATCAAGCACACTCCGCCCAGTGCCTCCTGATAATGCCAACATCTGTATTGGCTATATGCTGACATCTCTGAGAACAAAGTCAATTCAGAAAGAGGGCCTTTATTTCTGGAAAGGAAGTTTATAAAAATAAATAAATCTGAATGCTGTAAACAAAACAATAAAATGCTCATTTCATCCTGACGAGACCGAACACTTGTGAAACAACTCTCATAAAATCATCCCAAAGGTGGAGGGAGGGGGGAAGTTGGTGGAACTGGGGGGGGGGGGTGAGGAAGTTCCAAAAAAATAGCAAGCATTTTTGCCTTGGCTAGTTCTTAATGACATTATATTTCAGTAACAGAAAAGCTGCCAATTAAAACGTGGGATGTATGTTTAGATGAGAGAAGAGAAACTGGAATGCTGAGGAAAACAAAGGTGTGATAAGTGTTGGCTGCAAAAGAAAAATCTCTCACCACAGCAGGTCCCGTGAATTCTATCAGCTAATGCTGTCATCTTAAAGGTTTATGAGGCAAGCTAATCCAGAATGAGTTTCTGAGGATGCTATTTTCTGACTTTTGGGGGTTATTAATAATCATTACATTTTAAGTGACAGAAAATTGAACATCCACAATTCGTTGTTAGTGCCTTTCACTTGAATTGACCTTCTCATATGTTTGGACAGTAAGTGGGAAATCTATTTATTACACAGTCAGGTTATTTTTAATTACCTTTTAGTTTTTAAAACTATAAGCAAAGCTCCTTAAAAGTAGAAAGTTTGAGGATTTTTTAAAGCACATATTAACTTGTACTATTCTCTTCAACATATCCAACAACTGGCCCATTTATTTGTGCATTTTCATTTCACAAAAAATAATTGTATCCATTTCAACCACTTTTTCCAACAGAGGAACATTTTTCTCCATTATTGTATAGATCTTACAATTTACTGAAGCTATTTTGGCCTTGGTATATGCAGAGGCAGAGCAAAATTCGGCTCTGCAGATTTCTTATTTTGAAAAAAAAGCTATTGGACCTGAACAGTTTCAGATAGGTTCATATGCATTGCAACCAACATCATGAAAGCCTCTTTATTTTACTATTCCAGTGCATCATTTTCACGCGATGTACTGTTCACATTCAGTAAAATGGCTCACCAAAATGGCTCTGCAGATTTTCACCTCCCAAAGACGAGGTGAATCTCCCAGATAAAAAACCCTGGTGATGGAATGGCGACAATAACCCAATCCATATGTTGGGTTGCTGCACAAAATGAGCTTTAAAAAGTTGCCTCTTAAAAGAGGCAGTGGTTCAATCACTCTTGAAAAGCCAACCTTCGACTCCTTAGTTTGTGACAATGACTTCTCAGTCACAAATATTCTTCATCAGGAGGTTCATTTTATATGATGTAAGAAGCAGGTCTTTGGTGTGGTGGCATTTCCTCCCATTATTTTATTTAGGTAGAGATGCTTACCCAACTCCATACCTGTATTGGAAATGGAATTTTATATATGTTATATTGTTAATCCCTTTAATGATGTTTCATGGGAGTGGTTCAAAAGTGAAATGACATGAATAAATATTTTTATTTTAAAAGGTTACAGCTGCTTTATGGAACAATTCAAAGAAGTCTACACAGCAAATGGCTTAACGTGGTAAGTCTACTAATTCCTGGTAAAAAATACAACCCATTTTTACCCCAACCTTCAACATGTTCCCACAGAAGCTTACAAAAAAAATAAAACATGTTAAAAATAAAAAACAATTGCCTGGTAAAACGGAGGGAGGCAGAACCTCCAAATGAACAAAGGCCAGATTGTCAGGACTGAAATATCTTCAAATGATGTCAAGAGATGGAGATGACTTTCTGGTAACCAGTGAATACCTGAACATGCCGATTATCTTGCTTGCTTAGAGGAAGTAGGAAAAAAATGGCAAAATTTATTATTATAAATTAAACTAAAATGGCTTTATGGCAGTGTTACAAAATGGAGAAGGTGTTCAGTTCACTACAAGGAACAGCGCAGGATGAAGTGGCTGTAGGTAAGGATGTTCTGAACAGAATGAACAGGAGAAGGAAGTGGGAGACATAAGGCACAATAATGTGATGAGAAAGGAGAAATTCCTTTAATAATTCCAGGGTGTGGTGATGACCTAAAGGTGCACAGTTGGACACAGAGGGGTTGGGGGGCTGTTTGTGAAGGCTAGTTGTTTCATGGAGTGATGGGGACTCCCTTACAATTAGACAGAGTTGGGACAATCTAGCATTGTCTTCTGTGAGAGGAATCTTTTGAGCCCTGAAAAATCTTGTTTCCTGGGTCCAGTGATGGCTGGTGCCCACTAGGACTGTTAGGGTTGAAGGCAGTCAGTGGATCGAGAACCAGTGAAAGAACTAACTCCTTATTGGTTTCAAGTAAGGCAGCAGGCAGGCAGGTAGGGACTGGCTGATGGCAGACTGAGGTTGGTGGGTGAGTGCCCCATTCATCCTCATGGATCATCCTCCACTCAAGCTTTCATTGAAGGTAAGCAAAGCTTTCACAGACAGCTCATGAAGCAGGACTGATTCCCTCGAATTTCTAGGTTCCCCCATAATAGAAACGAGTTGCTTTTTGGTAACGTTGGCTTGTGCTTCCTGCAAAAGTTATGACTAGTCTGGGAGGGTGATAAATATAATTTAGAGACAGGGGAATTGGGGAAGGAAGCAAGGATGCGAGTCTAGCTGAAGTTGCAGGTGTCCAACTCCCATGGAGATCAACAAGGTAGGAGCATCTTCAAAAAGATGAGTGTAGAACTGTTTATTGAGTGTCTGATCCACAGGACTAGAGTGAAGTGTGGAACAGCCTGAGTAGGGAAGATTGTGGACTGAGAGATTCCCAGTGAGAGGAAAGGGACTTCCAGACTAAAATCTTGACATGCAATGGAATTTCCTCTGCCCCTCCTCCCTCCCATGAAATTGTATCATCCCCACAATCTGCTATGGGGATTCCCCCCAGTCATCCAGAGCAGATTTTGGAGGGCACATGCAGAAGCAGAGGAAGGCAAAGTTGTTTTGTATGAGCAGAAGTTGCTGTGCTCACACAATGGCTGTGGTGGATTCAATCCTAGGTGCACTTTAACAGACTGACTCCTCACAAATACACAAGGCACTACTATTGGGCTACAGCTCTGCCCATGTCACTTGTAAGAGGGTCAGTTTCTGTGGCCAGTTTTTGTGAAAAATAATACTAACCATCTAGCCCACGTGAAGACAATACTAGCACCTAAGAATACAATAACAGGTCATTTTTTTCTACAGAAAAAAACAAAACACAGCCCTGGAAGATCTAAAGATGTAAGTTGTGTTAAAGTCTTTACAGTAAGATAACACTATTTGTTGTGTAGAAATGTTTAGCAACGTTACTAGGAATTTTGCTCTAGGATATTGATCATGCTTGCACTATTGTACAAAAATACACCAGACCTTCCCCCATCGTCTCCCCACCACCACCACTAAAGAGGTTATTAAACATATTTAAGATACTCATGAACTGTTTTGGCAGATACTTATCGATGCATTTTAAACCTTTTGTTAGCTATAGTCTTCAGTCATTTTAGTACATTGAGAAGTAATCTTCAAGTCTGCCAGTCCCATTTTTGTATTACAAATCATTTGTAGTTTTATAACTGTCATTTCCAAGGACATCTGGAAAAGATGGATTTATGAAAGGTTACTGTGCATTCTAAGGAGGCCGGGAATTAGCATGACTTTGTAAAGGTTCTTGTAAATTGAGCAGCAGCTATAACTGGCAATAAGCTGTTTTCTGCTCTAGTCAAGTATCTTTATTTAAATATTAAGGGAGAGGTATGACCCCTGCCCTCAAAGATCACTGTGATACAGCAATAGCGCAATCTATTAACTGTCAATGAAGTACTATGGCCCCGGATCTCTCAAGATACCTATTTGTGGACACTGCTATAATAATCCTTCCATTAGGCATCCCCACGGCAAATAACCTTGGCTTTAACAGAGTCAGTTTAAAATTCCTTGGAGTAAAATTAAGCGAATATCTGGGTTTTGTCAGTTTAGGATGGACTGCCCGTATTAGCGTTGTTCTGTAAATTATAAGTAGCTGCCATTTTAACAGAAGCATTTCAGACATGCCCATAGGTAAATACGAAATGTAGAGGGGCTAAAAAGCCAATGCGTTGCTTTGTGTCATTTAACCACATTTAATTATTTGCTTCCTTCTGTATACATTTCATCTCTTTTCTTGAAGGAAAACCTGGGGTAGCTAAGAATTAAACCTTGGAAATAAAAAAGATAGAAAAGAATAATCCACCACTGATACACAGATAATATTATAAAAGCAGTTGCTAAATAGTTAAACCTAAATAGTTCACTGGCAATTAGATAGGCAGTGTTGAAAAGCAGAGGAGCATTCTAGTTTTGCTGCGTTTGGAGTAAATTCTTTTAAAAGCAGATATATAGACAGAAAGAGATTTGGAACTGTATGATGTCTCCTCAGTGATATTAGTCAAGTTCTGTTCTGCTATTTTCCCAGTTTGCTGCAGTTTAGCTTTTAGAGTAAGGGCCCCTCTAGACTTTTTTTTTATTGTCCATTCATCATGATTTGTGCTTATGATGCAATCAAGTTATTTATACGTGACCTTTCAATACCATTTGTGCCTGCAATCATTTTGAGGCAGTTCCAGTGCTTCAACTGCAATTGGTTCATGTCCAGCAGTTTACTGCTAAAACATTGTAACTTTTCAATACTGCAAGCATTCCCATTCTTTCCCTTCTCTTTTTCCTCCTGGTTTTAAGGCACTATTGTGGAAGAGCACCTTGGCAATGTGTTAAAATGCTTGTGGCATAGCTGCTCCCACATATTTCCTGTTGGTGCCAGATATTGGCATTCCTATGGGGTTTTGTATGTGGAAAAGGAACCCTGGGGAAGCAACTCAAAGCAACAGGTAAAGTGAACTGACATGTGGATGATCCAGAATAAATCCACTTCAAATGCACTATTAATGCATTGGTAATATGTTGCTGCACACACATGCAATGAGACAGCAGCCTGTAAACCAGGGTAAAGGTAAAGGTAAAGGGATCCCTGACTGTTGGGTCCAGTTGTGGACGACTCCAGGGTTGCGGCGCTCATCTCGCTTTACTGGCCAAGGGAGCCAGTGTACAGCGTCCGGGTCATGTGGCCAGCATGACTAAGCCATGTCTGGTGAACCAGAGCAGCACACAGAAATGCTGTTTACCTTCCCGCCAGAGCGGTACCTATTTATCTACTTGCATTTTGACGTGCTTTCGAACTGCTAGGTTGGCAGGAGCAGGGACCTAGCAACGGAAGCTTACCCCGTCGTGGGGATTCGAACCATCAACCTTCTGATCAATAAGCCCTAGGCTCTGTGGTTTAGACCACAGCGCCACCCGCGTCTCTGTAAATCAGGTTACAAACCACAATGAGACCAAGCTAGAGGGACAACGCCCCCCCTCAACTTCCAAAACTTATATCTGCTCTCTGTCAGTTTGCATTTCTTAGTGCATAAAGTATTGATCTGATGTGAATATATCTTTCCTGTTCTGGTTGATACAGGAGGGTTCTGGAAGCTTCTCTGTGTGAAAGAAACAAGCAGAAGGTTCATGATGTTTGGGTTATTCCTTCAGAGAAGCTGAGTACAGCTGACTTAAACTGGTTCTGTTATGTCTTTCGGTCAAGGTCATGCTGACTATAAAAGTGGGGCCACTTTCTCTACCTCTTTTTCTTCTAGTGTAGTGTTCTGTACATAGCGTTATTATGAGTTATTGAAAGTTTAAGTCTGCTGCAACTGGATTTCTCATGGACAGTGCCAGTGCCAATCCTGAATGTATTGGATTTGTGACCATTATGCTCATTTGCCTTCAGTAACAGTAAAGCTCTGCTGGGTGAAATACAATCACCTCTGGTCTATTTTTGGGGAATCCTGCAACGTGCTTACGTTTTTACTCTGCTAACTATACATTGGAATCTGCTCTGGATCAATACTGAGTAGAAATCAATGGCACTCACATGATCCTGCACCCGAGACATATCATATAAATGTATACCTCTTGCTAGTGAACAACAGAGATATCACCTTGCCAACATAGGTCCGTATAGTTAAAGCTATGGTTTTCCCAGTAGTGATGTATGGAAATGAGAGCTGGACCATAAAAAAGGCTGATCGCTAAAGAATTGATGCTTTTGAATTATGGTGCTGGAGGAGACTCTTGAGAGTCCCATGGATTGCAAGAAGATCAAACCTATCCATTCTGAAGGAAATCAGCCCTGAGTGCTCACTGGAAGGACAGATCCGGAAGCTGAGGCTCCAATATTTTGGCCACCCCATGAGAAGAGAAGATTCCCTGGGAAAGACCCTGATGTTGGGAAAGATGGAGGGCACAAGGAGAAGGGGATGACAGAGGACAAGATGGTTGGACAGTGTTCTCGAAGCTACCAACATGAGTTTGACTAAACTGCGGGAGGCAGTGGAAGACAGAAGTGCCTGGTGTGCTCTGGTCCATGGAGTCACAAAGAGTCAGACACGACTAAACAACTAAACAACAACAACAAAGTGAACAACAGCCAGGGATAGATTCCCAAAGGCATCCACTTGACCGCTGTGGCAAACTGGATCATGGGGTAGATAGGCTTTTGGCCTGATCCAGCAAACCATTTTACTTGCTCAAATTAAATAACCCAAATTTCTGAAATATCATTTTTTCACTCAAAACCCCACTTTTCCAGTGTCTCCTCCTCATTCATCATTGAAATTGGCTCGTTTCAAGCAAACCATAGTTCACATTAAGCACCATTGGATACGTTCAGATGATGTGGCAAAAATGAAATCATGTGCATCTGATCTTCTCCAAATAGCCACACTGGAGGAAGATGGGGGAGCACACGAGCCCAACATAGCGAAGAAGAAGAAGAAGAAGAAGAAGAAGAAGAAGAAGAAGAAGAAGAGTTTGGATTTGATATCCTGCTTTATCACTACCCGAAGGAGTCTCAAAGTGGCTAACATTCTCCTTTCCCTTCCTCCCCCACAACAAACACTCTGTGAGGTGAGTGGGGCTGAGAGACTTCAAAGAAGTGTGACTAGCCCAAGGTCACCCAGCAGCTGCATGTGGAGGAGCGGGGAAGCAAACCCGGTTCCTCAGATTACGAGACTACCGCTCTTAACCACTACACCACACTGGCTTAGGGTTTCCTCCCTGTTGCGCTAAGCCATGGTTTGCAATGGAGCTCTGAATTGGCATTGCACAAAACACATCTAGACGGGTGTTTCACATATGGAAGTCTGCTTCTACCAGCAGATCCCCATTGGTTTGTGCATGCCAACTATAAAGATTTTTAGGCAGAGACTGCTAATTTCCCTAAATATTATGTTTAATTTTTGTCTATTTTTAAAGGGAGCCTCATGTGCCTAAATCAAGGACACCATGGAGCATGAGGGATTTTTAGAGATCTCACCAGAAATCAGAGCTGCAGAGGGTGGTACAATCTTGGGTGCAGGCAGAAGGAAGTGATGCAGTGATGGTGCCACAGGGATAGGTGCTTCAGAGGTGGAGGCAGTGGTATGGGCAGCGCGGCCGAGCAGAACAGGACTTTCTGTTCCTCACCAACCCTGGGTGAGGCTTAACAATGGCTTTTGCTTAAAAATGATCGTCCATTATCACTTTATGATACAATCCAGCATGTGGATTTCTGCTACCCTACTGAATCATAATTTTGTGGTGCCATATTTAAAAAATAAATCAGAATGGCCCAGGGACTTAGCCGCTCTGCACATCACATTTTTAAAGTGAAGCAAATTATATAACTGCAGTTCTCTAGCAAACGTTTGTAATCATTGAGAGACTGTAGTTGTATATGTATTTACCTCAGATTAAGCCCCATGCAGCAGAGTGGGGTTTACCTCTGAGGAAACATGCATGGGATTGAATGGTAGGTGTCAGTTAATAGGTATAATGGTGCTCAGTATGCCTGGCATCAAAATACAGTGGTACCTTGGGTTGCAAACAACCTGGGTTACAAACACTTTGGGTTACAGACTCCGCTAACCCAGAAGTAGTACCTCAGGTTAAGAACTTTACCTCAGGATGAGAACAGAAATCATGCGGCGGCAGTGGGAGGCCACATTAGCTCAGGTGGTACCTTAGGTTAAGAAGGGTTTCAGGTTAAGAACAGACCTCCGGAATGAATTAAGTTCGTAACCAGAGGTACCACTGTACCTGGTATATATCCAAGGCTGAACCATTTCGAATGCCAATTTATGGACATAGTATCTAGCAAGGGCATGAAGAGGATACCAAGCTCCTAACATTCTGATGCTGTAAGTGTTAAACTGGTATTCTTAGATTATATGAATATAATAATATAGTATTTTAGAGCTTTGTTCTGATGGTCAGCAAAAGCCTTCCAAATGTGGGAAAATATGTTAATGACAGATATATCGGCAAACAGGGGAGGGATGCTAAGTCTTCCAGGAACTTTTACGAATGGCATTTTTGAGACTATGATTCAGTAGACATTGTTCCATATGGCCCGTTTCAGTGCTGACACATTTAGGACCATGGCAAGAGACAAATAGACATATGAAGTTGCAAGAACACACGTTTCAATTTCTGAAAAACAAATGCCTGGAAATGCAGTGAATGTGTTTGCTCCACGTCCACTGTTTTCACTTAGAATGAATGCCAAGGGGGTCACATGTGTCATCTCAAGTGTTAACAGCAGCTATGGGGCAGGAGATTCCAACCAGAAGCAAAGGGCCCCAGAAGGCATTCACCATTTCCGCTCCTGCTCTGGTTCTGATGAAACATTCTCCTCTCCTGGTGGCTATTGCCACCAGAGCAAAGACACTTACGGGAGCGTGCCTTCCAGGACTGATAGCTCCCATGGGTCCATATGCATGCACAATTTTTGTTGGGACTATAGCTGTCCTTCCCATGCACTGTGGTTCCAACACGCTGTGGACTCAGATGACACCCTCCACTGAAGTTATTAATACTTGGGGGGGGGCAACGGCAATTATTGTATTTCATGTAACTCACTTACCATCACATCTACTTTGGTCCTAGGACTGTACGTACATTCCAATGGTGTACAACAAGAATAATGGTGTGAGGAGATGCAAGGGCAGTGGCGTACCAGACAATCTGAAGAGCTTCTCATTCTGCTCCAAGAGAGAGTGAGATGTCCCTGAAAGTGTGGCAAGGCCACACTCTGGAGAAAATCGCCAGTAAGATAGACATGCTAATAGCTACCATTTCTGAGACCAATCCCAGGGAGGAGGCGCTTAGAATAAAAGGAGCAGAGATGTGGAAGAGATGCCAGTGAGGTAGAATTTCTCAGGTGGGCAAGCATAAATATGGTGGATAGTGAAGACAAAAGATGGAAGGGTTGGACAGGGGGGCAAAGCCAAGGGGAATGAGCAAGCACTTCCCCAAAGGAGCCGTAAAAGGTGAGAGAGGTGAAAGGAAGGACTGAGGGGTGAGAGAAACTATCTGAGCAGGAAAGCTGGTTTCACCAGGGTCACAGCACACAGATCTATGTGCAATGTTGGGTATTTACCATTACGCTGTGTCATAGAAGGGGTCCCATGATGATAAGCGCTCTAATGTCAGTCTGAGTGCTAGGCCTACCAGGAGTCAATGAAGGTAAAGGACTTCTTGGCGTTCCAAGGATCCTTGGGATGTGGGGAGGAAGGTTTGGAGAAGTTCACAGAGGCTGCACGTGAGATCGTGATCACAAGCTCTGCTTCCCCGTTCGCACTCTCAGACCAACTTGTGAAAGGACCTCCACACTCACAAATGGAGTGTGTATAGACTCTTTCTGCATGATCAGGGACGGCATTTTTTTGCACAAACCAAGCCTAAGCACCTACAGTGTGTACACAAATAACTCTTTTACCATGGGGTTCATGAAAACAAGGGACACAACCTCAGTCCCTTGGCCACTTGTTGATGACTTCCCCCTAAGTAAATGTGTTTGTTTAGGTAAAAGCATGCCTATACCACTTAATATTTCAAAAATCTTACCAGCACATTTGCTAGATTAGCAATGATCTGAGGACCCCGAGAGAGGTCCCTGCTGAGGCATAAGTATTTATGTGTGTTGCAATGTTAAATATATAGAATGGGTGACTGTGCTACCCTATATAGGGTCTGTCACCCTACTCTCACTGGGTCCAATTTCATGGGTTTCTGCAGCTTCTAAACCCCTGTCCCCAGGCTACATAAACTGAAAGGAAGGAAGCAGATGTTGCTATTATCCTGCCCCCCGGTCCTTGTTCTTTTTATCCCTTGTTCTGGACAGGTGTGCTGTATGTTTATAAAGGTTTGCGGTGGGTGCCAAGAATAACATCGCAGGACATTCTGCATTTGAATTAATAATGTCAGCTGAGTAAAATATTCCCCTTAAATTTCAGACATAAATTAATATCTTCATATTATCTTAATAATGACACACCAGTGTCACATATGACCTCAATAAGAACAATTGTCATTTTTAATGAAATCTGGAAGAAAAAGCTAGTTCTTGTACAATATGAGAAATGTTCCTATCTCCTACAGTATATGCCCTCCCCATGAATCTATAATGCTCACCATACAATTGTTTTTCAGCACTTTCTCTCACTCTAACCTAGCCTCTTATTCAATTATAATGCTCGAATGAGTCACATGCAATATTTCCAGTCCACTTTTCCTGGCTCATGAAACTTTTTAACGAAATGTTAGCATTTGCAGACACCAGATGTTTTGACATAAGGAGAAGCAATATGCAAATTTTAATCCATGCTAGGAACAATAGCCTGCAGGCACCATTTTTTTATTACATGAATCATATACTTAACCACAATGTGGTGGATTATATCAGAATCATTGCCATCCTGAGCATTCTACACTTGTCTTGTAGTTGCCAATTAATGAAAGTGATATATATTTAAGTTGATGGGTATCAGTGATTTAACCGAGACCACTTGGCACTTAACTACCAGAGCATCCCTGATTAAATTTGTGGTCCTGACACTGATTAGTATCAAAACTTCACAGGTGTGTCTCTAATCGGCATTGTCTGTCAATACACAAGATGCTGACATCAAATTTGATTGTAAGCGCTTTTGTAATATCACTGTCTCTAATCAGGTAGGCAGCATGCAATGTTTTCTTAATTTGAATATTGTGATTCAATTTCTCCATGCTGTATATAACCTTTAACGGCTCCCTTCTACCAGGTGCTGAGCATTCTTTGGATTAAAATGCACTAAGCCCTTTGCAGATTCAGATCCCTAGTGTGTTACCACACACGAGAGTCACATTTCCTTTTCTAGTTCATCAAATTCAAAATTAACTGCAAGAGTGCTAATTAGCCTCCACTGTTTGCAACACAATAATTAAAAGAGTTATAATTAAACAACTCCAAAGCAAATAAATCTGATGTATGACTAATGGTCTCTTAAATAATAATAAAAACCTGTGTTTTAAAATGCGCACCACCAAGACTACAAAACTTTGCTAAATTGTAATCATATTTAATCACAGTGTGCCATTCTATGATACACATAAACTAGCATATGCATTCCAAGAATGGAAGTACTCTTCGTACCGGGAGTTTTAAACGTTAACAGGCAAATCCTTACTAAAGTTCATTAAACATGGGTATCTTCCAAGTGCCAAAATGTTGTCTAATTATCGGCTTTCTGAAATGTTTTACATCCTAAAGTACCATATTGTTTATCCTAGATTGTCTGGGGAACATCTAGTATATTAAAAAGGGTTTCCAGTACTTCTTCATGAATTAACTGATATCATCTTGCCTGCTAGCAAGTCTGCAACATTTTAAAAATGTTTCCCATAAATCAAAGCCTTAGCAGCAGGAATAAACAGAAAGGAGGAGATCATATTAAATGTATAATGGGAAGCTACTGGATCATGATGTCTTATAATGGATGCAGTGTTTAGCTGTTGTTCGACTTTGTCTCTGCTGGGTACCCTCTCAGATGTGCTTAGCTGGTGTTGTTATATTGTCTCGCTGGAGGTGATGCTTATTGTCAGCCTGAACAAAACAACTTCATGTGGGCTCTACAAAGACCTATTTTACTTTTGCTTGAGAATTGTATACCTATAATAAATATAAATACCAGCCCATATTAAAAGTAGTTTTAATAAAGATTGCATAAAGGTACGAAATAAAGCACCTTCTGTCGCATACTTAGAAAACAAGAGATTTGTATTAACAGGAGAAAATAGCAATTACTATAAAAATGACTCTACAGTCTCATAATAGCAATGTAAATGTCTTAACTGATCTAAAAGACTTAACATAATTTTAAATTACAATAATTTTACATTCTCCGTTTTTATATACAACCCTATTACAGTCAAATGTATTATAATAACAATGTTCTTATTAAGATTAAGTGGCTGAATTATTCTCAGCCCTTTATAGTATAAAGCAACAGCATTTCTAGCTCTTAAAAAAATGGTTTCACTTTTAGCATTTGATATCTACAATGTCGGCCATAAAACACTCTAGGGTTCGGGATTTTTGTTGTTGTTGTTCAATGAGGACCTATGTCCTTTTCACAAATTAGACAAGGCAGCAATATTTCAGTTCCTCATTTTGCATAACGGTGAGTTTACTGGTCCATGTATTCTGGAAGAACAAGATAATTCTCGAATGTCTGTTATTAGCTTGTAGGGTGGGAAGCTAACCAGCCCTTCTGCTCCAATGAATATTTCAGTTCCTAAGGCCTCCACCATATGAACAGTACATACCTATTACTAAGACTTGATTAAAGCTGTATTGGAAGCCTCTCGGACATATTTCTCATAAACTACACTTGTAGCATACACTCAAATATTAATCTGGTCTGCTTTCCTTTCCCATTCCGGGGAATGTTGTATGAACTAAGACAGGAAGTTCCATCTCCTTTCTATAAAGAGTTCTATATGAGATCTCCCAGGGTTTGATCTTGCCAGGTGCTGAGTGTCAGTAAAATAACAAAGGCCTGTAGCCAAAGGCACTATGCAGATACTTAACACAATTTGCACAGCAATTATTTTTGAGATTGGTGCAAAACCTGAGTGTGACCAAGCATACTAGAGATTTCAACCTGCGCTGGGTTGCTGTCCGTTCAAATGGCAGGCATATAATCCGACAGTTGGGAGATTTGTCTGCTCGTGTTATATAATGGAATTGCTTTTTAAAAAATAAAAAATAAAAATTCAAAACGAACATTTGAAACACTTATGCATGGGTACTGCAGTGTCTTTTTCAGAGAAGTAAGGAGATTCAGTATCTCCTAAAATCCAGAGTTCAAAGGAATGACCAAGCACGCCCATAGAAGCTGAATGAGAAAACCATGTAGAACATCCATATTTAATTTCTTTATCTCCATTAAGGACTTGTCCACCGATGTCTTTAAAATAATGTGATTTCTATGAAAGGCCAATCTGAAATACTCTCTCACTTTCCACTTCTGAAACATCACTTAACTTTTCTAAGTGCAAAGTTGGGGGTGGATGAGTGCCAGCTTATTTCCTGATTATTAGTATTTGATATAGAATTATTCTATTTATTCAGTTCAACAACCCACGCTATTCTCCATGATCCCTCTAGATATGAAAATGATGTGAGTAACCCATGCCCTCTTACTGCTAAACCTCTATTATTTCATTAATCTATATGTACCATTACAAGTGTATTACCACCTTAACACATATAGTTACCCTAATAATCCGCTGCGATTCCAAGGTCACCTTTTGGATAGTAAATCTAGACTGATAAAATATCACCAGAAAGTTAAACCCCACATCCGTCTGTACTGTAGTTTTAGCATAAAACGTTGGCAAGGGGAACAAGATATACCATAGTACAGCAAAGTAAACAAGCTACACTTCTTAAATATTACTTAGCTGCAATTATTATGGTTGAAAATATTATTATAATCTAATGATTACTGACTCCAAAGAGTATAAAGTTGTGCACTAAGCTCGCTGTTTTTTGCATTGTTCACAGTTCAACCCTATTCATGTCTCCTCAGAAGCAGGACAATGAATTCAGTAAGATTTCCCCCAGGTAACTGTTCATAGAACTGCAGCCTTAATTGTGTATGATATGTAACATCATAATTGCAGGAATTATGCATCTTCTCTAGTCTATTTGACCGACATACTTTATCGATTCCTTTCTCTGATCAATAATGTGAAAATACTTGAATTTTTCAGGTAACAGATTTCCATAAACTGCAAAACAATGTATTAAGCATTGCCATTTCATTTTTTAAAAAAATAAATAAATTTTTCAACATTCTTGCTGCATTAAGGGACAAACAACATCCCAGATAGAGAGATAGAAAGTCTATCTAACTTGTATTAACTAACTCTCCAGTTGGATAATATTCCCATTCTCCAGTTTTAGAACCAGTATCAATATGTCGTTTAAAAATCACCAGACATTAGGACTGAGCCCATAAGGAACTTTTCCTCAAATTGTGGGGATGGGGAAGATTTAGGGGCAAAAAAAGGAGGTGAAATAGGGATTTTTCTTTTCTTGCCACTACTTTCAGCTTCATGGCAGTCGGTCCTCCCAGGATGCTAGCAGCCAATTTACTCTCACAATGCTTCTGGAACAATGTTACCTTTTCAAAAAGAATTGTTTTATGAGGAATTGGGGCTGAGAGTGAAAGTGAGGCTGAGAGACTTCAGAGAAGTGTGACTAGCCCAAGGTCACCCAACAGCTGCATGTGGAGGAGCGGGGAAGCAAACCTGGTTCACCAGATTACGAGTCCACCGCTCTTAACCACTACACCACACTGGCTCTCATCCTCATCTCCCCAAAACAGTTGAAAAGTCCATCTCCCTAACCTGCGAAACTGGCAACCATCTCAATTCATCCCTGATAAACACATTATCTAATGTGTCTCATTCGCTTTGGGAAAGGTGGGTGATATCGGTTATTTAGCACAAGATGTATTTCCCTTAGCAGTGACAGAGACTCCGGTGCCTAAACCAAGTGCCTCTCAGTTTCAGGCCTAGCTTGGTTAGCTACTGTAGACCGAGTATTCTCAGCTCTTTTGGGAGAGCAGTGCTGGCCAGTTTATATGGTCCAGGAGCAGACTGGAGTGAAAACTGCCACTTCCAAGGTCAGCTCCTGAATGCCCGCCCCCAGGCAGCCATGGATTGGCTGAAATTCAAACCAGGTCTGGCGGGGACCCGTGTTGCTCCATGGCGGCCAGGAATAGAGCTAATGGGAAGGTGGCGGTGCTCTGATAGGTCCCAGAGTCATCGCAACAGGATCCAACCACCGTCCACCCTTGAACCAGGTAAGCGGCCATTCTCAGCTCCTTTGGGATGACAGTTTCTGTTATAAACAGTAGCAGCCTAGCTTTTTGCCTTTGATTGGGCAACAGAACAGTACTGTCTGCTTGCTGTACTTCAGGTTGTGGCTTCACCATCTCTTACTTCAGGCTCCCAAATTGGTATACCCATCTCCAAATCTTGAGTCATGTATGGCTGCCCTTGGCCCCAACACAGCCCCGACAGCAGTCCACTGGTTTTTTGGGGATACAACCAGTGCTTTTTTTCCAGGGGGTATTCAAGGGTTTGCAGAACCGGCATCTCTTTTTGTCGTTGTTAAAAAGTGTGGCACTTACTGTAACAACTTCCTGGTGAATACCGGCACCTATTTGTCTAGAAAAAAAGCACTGGGTACAATATTGGTGTATAATTGCAAGGAAACACATCTGCAGCATTATTAGTAAATAAATATGAATCAGTGGGTTGGATCTAGACTGGGTCACACTGAGAGCAGATCCATTGAAATCAATAAAACTGAAGTTAGTCTTAACTTAATGGAGTCCTACAAATTTCAGTGGGGTGACCAAGTCTAAATCTTATTCATTGCAAAATGTCAGCTGTGAAATATCAGTGTTACTGTGATCACTTCCAACCAAAAATATGCTTTTCACCAGAGGTTCTTTTCAGGGGGAACTCAGTTCTTGCACCTCTCAGGTAGGTTCTAGCATGTCTCAGGTGCCATTCTAAAAGAACAAGAGAGGTGACTTCCAGAACCTCTTTTTCTATAAAAATAGCACTGCTTTTCACTCTATTGCTCATCTGTGTTGTATGCACACACCTAAACTATATATTCCCAGGGAGGTTCTCTCAACAACAGCTGACTCCTTTCTTTTTCCAGTTGAGCTGAGCAACATAAATACGTTTCATAATTTTCTTAGCACCAACGAAGTCAAAACAAAACAGCAGCACCCAAACTATGCAGTCTTTTCCGTGCTATACATCATCTCCATCATCTGAACTGAAGCTACTTCTTCTGCTGCTTCCTTTGGACACAGCAGGAGACACAGAGGATAAGAGTGGATCTGTCCCAAATGGTGATATTGTATCGTCTAGTAATATGTCATCCAACCTCTGCTCTTTCAAAGCGGCACTGAAAGACAAATCTGTAAAGTGCGAGAGTGGATCCGAAAAGGCTGCAGAGGCATCACCAAGGTCAGAGTGTTGCTCGTGGACCACAGCAAGATGTTGAGAATAGTCTACTGAATTCTCTTCTTGATAGACCTGCTGTTTCATGACATGGGATGCTAAGTCCACCGTGCTGATTGTAGGCATGATTGGCAGGCCATGAGCTCGTGCTTGTATTTCTAGTTCCTGTGGTTGAAGACAATGATATTTAGAACATCACTGTAAAAGGTGAGTTGATTTTGTTTTCGTAAACAAGAATGGGGAAACTGTGGCCTACCAGATGTCGTTGGACTCAAACTCCCATCAGCCCCAGTCAACATGGCCAATGGTCAGGGATAATTAGAAGTGTACTCCAACAATATTTGGAATGTCACAGAGGTTCCCATCTCTGTTGTAGTCTGAGATGTGGTAATGAGGGAATTGAAAGCTACATCTGAAATAATTCTGACAGTATGCTTAAAATGTGCAATATTCATACTGCTGACAAACGTTGTACAGCATGTTGTTTTTTAGTAGCATAACAGTGATGTTCACACATCATACTAAACCAGGCTTCCACAACCTGATGCCCTACAGGTGTTTTGAACTAAACCCACCATCATCCTTGACCACTGGACATGTTTGCTGGGACTGATAGAAGCTTGAGTCTTACAACATGTGGCAGGTACCAGGTAGGGCAAAACTGCACTAGAACACAGTAGGTTGTGAAGCTGGCTTGTTTAATGAGCCAGAGTTTGCTTAAAACCACAAACTCTGCTTCTTGCATAATGGCAATCCAGGATACTGTGGAAGTGAAACTACACTCTGACAAAATCCTTCTTCTGCCCTTCTTTGAGGACAGGGGAACACACAAGGCTGTTCAGGCTTGTAAATGTTACACTGAACTATGGTTAGCATGATAGGGACATGTGGACATTATGATTAACTATGGTTTGTCATGATGGTAATGAGTCTGGGAGAACTAGAAGGAGGATACTGGAAAACATTGGGGGGGTTTTGCTAACCACTGTTTAGTGTTATGTTCACATTTCAACAAACTGTGGCTAGTGTTAACTGTAGCTTACAGAAATTAACCTACTACAAACCATGGCTTATTAGTTAATGCATTTCAATAAAACATATTTAGTTTAACTACAGTTCAGACATAAAGCTAACATATAATTAATTGGAAATGGCAGTAAAATGTTCTGATCTCTTCCTCACAGTTGTGGCAGAGAAGAAGAGGGAAACAGTGGGTGCAGAATCCTAAGACTCATTCTCATTATGACAAGTCAGTTTATTGATATGTTTGAAAACTGGCAATATCATGGGCATTTTCAAAGCATAAAAGAGTATATTGGAGACTTCAGTGTTTAAATTTTTTTTTCAAGGAACCAAGTTGTTGAAAGGAGTACCATGGCTACACACAATGGACATCTATTTACATTGCGGCTCAATCCACCCAAAGTTAAGCATTTTTAAATTCCATTATTTCAGTGAGAAAATTACAATGTAATCATAGATATTTAACCATCTACTATGACCTGTTAAACTCAGCAGGGCTTACTAATATGTCTACTCAGAGGGAAGTCCCATAGAGTTCCGTGGGCTTACTCCAAGGTGTGAGTACAAGATTGTAACCTTTAATTTCTCATTTAAATCAATGGCTCCTAAGAATGACTAATTGTGACTGGATGCATGATCCAGCCAAACCTAAGCCCTTTGGAGTCGCCTTGATTTTAATGGGAGAGTTAAGCATATGCTTAATCTCCCCCGCTGAAATCAGCAGCTTAATTTTCGATGGATTGTGCCCTGCATTAAGTACTTAGAAGTGATGAGAAAATCCCGCCAGCGTTTCTACTTGCTAATTATCTACCAAAATTCAGGAATGCTATCTAGAAGCACACCAGATACCTTACCCAATTAAATATGTTATAAATCATGTGCGCTCGGCTACGGAAAGCCGCGGAAAGATGATGTGTGCCTTAATTTAACGTGGCACAACATACCCCAAGGTAACACAATGTCACGGGCATTTTTCAAAGTGCTATGCGGTATCCTGGAGTCTTGAGTGTTCAAATACTATTTTCAACAAACAAATGAAATAAGGAGTGGTTTTCCCCCCTCTCCACCCTCAATAATGTGGATTTTACCTAGGTCCGATATACACGAAGGGCAGAATGTCCTTACAGTATTCCCCTCTAAACCACCGCAATATACACCGTTGTGCGGCTAGCCCTACAAGTACTGCTGCACAAATTAAATACTGCAATCAGTAAGATTTTTCAGCATTGTTCTGTTAAAGTACTATGGATCATTGGGAAGATACTGCAAGACACAATTTGATGATGGAGAAGCAGGAGTGGGGGGGAGAGAGGAAACTCGACCCCTAACGGGTCCATCCCGATACAAACCTGGATTCGAAGCAAAAGCCTCCTATTGGCCTGTTCTAATTTCTTCTGTCTATGCTCTAATTCTCTGCCTCTTTGTTGTTCTTTTTGTAGCCACTTGATATACTCCACCGATGCTTTTAAAATAGTTCCTTTGTTCCAGCGCATATCACTGCAGAAAGTGGAGATAACCTTTTCACAATTGTGCATGTCAGCAAAATTCATAAGAACGTACAAAATCTTTTACATTAATATGAAATAATGATTTACATGACCATTATTCACTCTTAGATATTATTGCTTCTGAATGGAAATTTTAATAGAATAGTTAAGAAGCCCTTATATAGTAAAATTAATCCCAGAATGAAAATAAGTGTCAAAAGAAAGTAATAAAGTGACTTTTTGTGTGTGGAAGAGCTAAATGCAATATCATGATTCTACCATTACAGTTTTTATATTTTTAGTGAAAATTGCTTTTATTATTAACTCTAAGATTAAAATCTATGTGCAGTATTTCTACATTAATGAACTAGGAAACATACATTACTGAGAGTTTAAGCCTAAATTTTTAAAGATCATTTCAAATATACTTCTCTTTTTTCCTGACTTTCTAATGAGGATGCCTTTATGCTTATTGGAATAATAATAAAAAAGGCTCAATTTTGATCCCTGCTGCTGATGATACACAGAAACCATAGTTTAGCAACTATTATGTCATATTACAAAACCTGTGTGATTAATGCAAACTAAAACAAACTTCTCAATATACCGTATGTATGCCTATTGCCTCGTATTGCATTGCACATTCATGCTGAAGCCGTTCTGAAGCAGTTTAAGAGGAGGTACCAACAACTGTAGTTGTACAGTTACAATCACACAGAGTTGCATGCATCAAGGTGTATATCTGAAGTGGTGACATAAGGAAAGACAAACACTTGGTAGAGTTGAGAGGTCACCTTGCCCAGATCAAGTCTCATAGGGTGTCACAGAAGCTATGTTAGTTTCTGCCAGCTTATACACTTTCACAACTGTACAGATCTTTAGGACCAAGGCACCAATATAATTGGTCCTGAGTAATGAGCTGCTTCTTCTTACTAGTTGGTTTGGCAAAACAATGCAAATAAGCGGTGTGGTCATTCCCTCAAAACATCTGGGTAGAATCAACAAGTATAGGGATTTTCATACGAGGGCCAGTGAGGCCAAACGGTGTATACTGGTCCTGGCTTAAGCTGTGATCTATACCCTAGCGACCTGGAATTTGTGTCTTTCTGGAAGTTTCGTATTTTTATCAGTCCATCCCCTCCTCTCCCAATCTCAGTGATCCAAACAGAGCCAACATCAAGTTTAGTTAGGTCTGGATTGCAACAAAGAGAAGCCAAGCAGGTGATATCCAACTAAGTCATACATAGAATAAAACCACTAAGATAAAGGTGCTTAATTTCAGTGGCGTAGCGTGGGTTGTCAGCACCCGGGGCAAGGCAAGTAATTTGCGCCCCCTAACCCGTGGAGCCAGGTAGGGGCAGAGAGCTGCGAGTGCAAGCGCCCCCCCCCCGATGTTGCGCCCGGTGCAGCCGGCACCCCCTGCACCCCCCACGCTACGCCACTGCTTAATTTACATAGGTCTGTAAATGATATTGCATTTAGCTCTTCCACACACAAAAAGTCACTTTATTACTTTCTTTTGACACTTATTTTCATTCTGGAATTAATTTTTACTATATAAGGGCTTCTTAACTATTCTATTAATAGTAGGTTTACTCTGCATATGACTTAGTTGGCTATCACCCATTGTAATTTATACGCTATGTTGTACACTATGTTGCATTACTATTCAGGGAATCTTTTCCGGGATTTATATGAACTGCGGTAGCAGTGGCGTAGCGTGGGTTGTCAGCACCCGGGGCAAGGCAAGTAATTTGCGCCCCCCCACACTGCACTGTCCCTCCCCCAGATAGTCCCTCGCTCTCTCTCCGCACCGCACCGCACGCCTGGCACCTTCCCCTCCACAGTGGGCGGCGACCCGGCGGCTCGGATCGGATTCGCACAGCCAGCACTGCAGTGAGAGAGAGTGAGTGAGCCAGGTAGGGGCAGAGAGCTGCGAGTGCGAGCGCGCCCCCCCCCAGATGTTGCGCCCGGTGCGGCCGGCCCCCCTGCACCCCCCACGCTACGCCACTGAGCGGTAGTTAACAGCGCAGTGGGGTTGCCTTACTTGCCTGTCCTCCCTCTGGCTGAGTTGCCGCTGCAAACAAGGACAGCGCGGTGCACTGTAAATATATACATATGTATGTATGTGTGTGTGTGTGTGTGTGTATGGCCTATGACTGCACTAAGTTTATCGCTGGTGAGTTCATTCAATGCAGCTTGTCACATCAACCGTATACTTATGTTAGTCTCACATAGCTTTGCATTGTTATAAAAATCCTTAATTTAATCAAATATTTCTTAGCTCTTGGAAGGGGGAAATGTGTCAGAGAGATATTCCACCCCAATATCATGTGGAGCTGTATGCGCGAGAAAATGAAAGGCATAATGTTTGTATAAATAAGCAGCTACATGATTGCATCACAATCATAATACCGCATACCATTTAGGCTTAGTGGAGCGGCATTAGAACTCCAAAGATGAAAGCATAGGCAGTAAATAATAAACTGAGCAGTTAATTCTAATGCCGCTTTAGGCTTTTAAAATCATGCTATTTACAGCAGTGTTTTGCCAAACCCCCTCTTGTAGGAAGCAGAGGTTTAAAGCTCACTCGGTACCAGTTGTGAAGTGCACAGGAAGGCATTTGCAATTGGGGCGGGGGGCCTTCAATCAGGGTTTCCCTTATCTTTTTTTCCTAAACTAAAAAGCCCCAGAGAATTTTGGTTGTACTTTTGGACACTTTTCCCAGTTCTACGATGTCCTCTTTCTGATATGACAACCAGAACTGCACTCAGTATTCTAAGAGTGATTGCACTATGGACTTTTTAAAGGTGTTATGATATTGGCATTTTTGAAAAATCAATCCTTTTCTAAATTTTCCCTAACGTAGAATGCTTCTTTATCCTAGCTGCCACAAACTGGGCCAATGCTTTCATTGGATTATCCACATGACCCCAAGATCTCCTTCCTTGTCAATCACCACCGGTTCAGAAGCCATCACCATGCAAGGTTAAGGGGTGGCCGGAAGGATGACACACAGCTCACTTTATACTTAACTTAAAATGAACTGCAGTTGCCATTTATTGCTGATTCATCCAGTTTGGAGAGATCCTTTTGGAACTCTTTATATTCCCCTTTTGTTTTTACCACTCTGAATAATTTGGTGTCAACACGCACCTGATGGCTCACTCCAGATCATTTATGAATTACTAAACCATCACCCATCCCAATACAGATCAATGGGTAAAGGTAAAAGGGTAAAGGACCCCTGGATGGTTAGGTCCAGCCAAAGGCAACTATGGGGTTGCGGCGCTCATTTCACTTTCAGGCCGAGGGAGCCGCCATTTGTCCACAGACAGCTTTTCAGGTCATATGGACAGCATGACTAAACCGCTTCTGGCACAACGGAACACTGTGACGGAAGCCAGAGCACACGGGAACGCCGTTTACCTTCCTGACACAGCGGTACCTATTTATCTACTTGCACTGGTGTGCTTTTGAACTGCTAGGTTGGCAGGAGCTGGGACAGAGCAACAGGAGCTCACCCCGTCACAGGGATTCGAACTGCTGACCTTCTGATCGGCAAGCCCAAGAGGCTCAGTGGTTTAGACCACAGCGCCACCCATGCCCCCAGTTCTTCCATTTGTCTGCTGTCTATTTATTCCTACTCTTCCTGTTTCTCCTTGTCTAGTTATTTTCATCATTTTAACTTCAACTCTTTCTGCCAACATGTTCAAATTCAAATAAAAGAAATGGGGCAACCATCCAATAAAGTCCCCCCCCCCCCAAGTTAAAAACAGGTCCTTTTGTAATCCTATTTACCACAATAATTTTAAGAAGATTTCTCAGCTTTTTGGGGGGAGGTGTGTGAAGCCCATGAAACCATAAAGCATTTTTGTTATTTCCAAGCAGAGAGGAGCAGCACAGGTTTTTCACTGCAATGCGCTCTATGTGGGGCTGCCTTTGAAAGTGACCCGGAAACTACAACTAATACAGAATGCGGCAGCTAGACTGGTGACTGGGAGTGGCCGCCGAGACCACATAACACCAATCTTGAAAGACCTACATATATAAACACAGCTCTGCATAGCATATACATGTCTGATCAAGGGGATTCTGCCCAAAATGCTATAAGTATTGCATGTGAACCTGAAGAATTATGTAGGGAAAGGGAAGGTGGATCTGAATTAATCAAATATCAACAATTCCGCAGACGTCTGCTAGGAGAACAATGATGTGAAACCAAACTGTCCAAGTTAACCTTGACATCTAGCAAATCTATTTCATCTTCAGCCCCTTTCATTATATTTAAGCAGTAGAAACAATGACAGAAATGACAGCCGAACTCACGGATCATTAGACTTTGGGATAAGTGTACCAAGCTCCTTGATCCGGTAATTAATGTTGTACCGTCTTCTTCTTTCAACTATGAAAACAAGAGATTGTAATAATAGCAGCATGTAACAGAACGGATGTAATTCATCAGCAGGCAGTGAAATGCTGTGCCTCTTTCGAAACATCACAACGCCACCCTCTTTGTAACATCTGAAAATACTCAATCCGTGAGGTGCTAATTCAACCACACTGGAGCCAGGAGGTTCAGTCAAGAGGTCACTGCTTGCTCTCAGACTATAATTGTGGCATCTAATGTCACCCATACACCCAGCCTCCACATCTGGGCACTCTCAGCCTAGGTAAAGGTCCAGTCATGGCCGACTCTGGGGTTGCGGCGCTCATCTCACTTTACTGGCCGAGGCAGCCCGGTCATGGGGCCAGCATGACTAAGCCGCTTCTGGCGAATCAGAGCAGCGCACGGAAACACCGTTTACCTTCCCGCCGGGGTGGTACCTATTTATCTACTTGCACTTTGACTTGCTTTCGAACTGCTAGGTTGGCAGCAGCAGGAACTGAGCAATGGGAGCTTACCCTGTCCTAGGCTCTGTGGTTTAACCCACAGTGCCACCCAGCCTAGATCTAATTACTAATTAAGACAGCAAGTTAGATAAGACAGCAAGGGGTGATATGATAGCCATGTTCAAATATATAAAAGGATGTCACATAGAGGAGGGAGAAAGGTTGTTTTCTGCTGCTCCAGAGAAGCGGACACGGAGCAATGGATCCAAACTACAAGAAAGAAGATTCCACCTAAACATTAGGAAGAACTTCCTGACAGTAAGAGCTGTTCAACAGTGGAATTTGCTGCCAAGGAGTGTGGTGGAGTCTCCTTCTTTGGAGGTCTTTAAGCAGAGGCTTGACAACCATATGTCAGGAGTGCTCTGATGGTGTTTCCTGCTTGGCAGGGGGTTGGACTCGATGGCCCTTGTGGTCTCTTCCAACTCTTCTATGATTCTATGATTCTAGATATTTTGACTCCTCTTCCTAGACCACTCCCTCAAAAAGTGGGAGGCCTTGGCTTGGTTTCCCAAGCATCCATCTCTGGCAAGACAGGCCCAAAGGATTTCCCCTCCTGGCCAACCCAACTGCAGAAATTATTCTTATTAACGCTATATATTCATCCTACAAAGGTTCCCTCAGGTTGAGGGGCACTGTTCTGAGAAACTGAACCATTCCTGTTGAGTTATGACGAACTCAACCAAATCAATGAAAAGGAGATTGAAGTAACTCTCTGACCCAGACAGTTGCAAGGAAGGAAAGAATGACACAATAGGTGAAAAGCCAATGTGACCAGTGGCCAAGCACACATCTATATCTTATATCTATACTCAAGAACCACTGCCCTAGCCAGCTATAGTCTGCAGTTGCATCTGCCCTGGTTTTGCTAACTGAGAGTCAAATTACACGTGTCATTTGGGCATAAAAGTGGGGTAGAAATGAACAAACAATAATAATAATATGGCATTAGTCATATAGCTCTGCTTTTAAGTGCAAGGTTCTTTTGCTTTCTAACAAACAGCCAGGGCGGGAGAGAAAATCCAGGAATGGCAGATGGCGTTCCCTTCTGGCTTTGATCAAGATCAAAGCCAGTTAATCTGCAAGCCTGGCTTGGGCCAGCTTCATCAACATCCCTGGGCTCAAGAGGCCTCTCTCAGTCCTGCCAGTTGAGAACCTTGCAGCTGGAAATGCAAGTGATTGAACTTTGGACATTGTGCATGCAATGCATAGCTACCACCGCCCTTCAGTAGGCAAGGCTATGGTTTCTCCCATAGGTAAACATGCTATTTCAGTGCAGGCAAAACATTATATATGTAAGACAACGTTCTGGATGTCAGGAATGAGGCTGATCTCCCTTTACGCATGTGCATTTTTGTACTGTGTCACATAAAGGAACCCAGGTACAGTGGTACCTCAGGTTAAGTACTTAATTTGTTCCGGAGGTCCGTACTTAACCTGAAATTGTTCTTAACCTGAAGCACCACTTTAGCTAATGGGGCCTCCTACTGCTGCTGCGCCGCCGGAGCACGATTTCTGTTCTCATCCTGAAGCAAAGTTTTTAACCTGAGGTAATATTTCTGGGTTAGCAGAGTCTGTAACCTGAAGTGTATGTAACCTGAAGCGTATGTAACCCAAGGTACCACTGTATATCCTTCAGCATTAGCAGGTACTTCCCCACCCTGTACAATTTAGGGACAACAGTTCATGTAAATATACTCACTGAGATTATGGTTATCCTTTTTTTGCCTCTCCTTTGCCATTGCTCGAGTATCTGTTTCTGACAGAAAGCAAAAACTGTTTAAACAATCATTGGGTCACAGTTCCAGAAATTGCTCTGTGTAACAACAGGACCTTTTAATTGCACAACTCTTTCAGGCAAGCCTTCAAGCAATTTTATGTACTCCCAGATTTACCAAAGATGATTGTACCACTTCCTGCAGTTTGTCAGTTGCTGTTTACAGCATGTGTTGCCGTTCTATGTGTGCCAGGGATTTTTTTTTTTTTATATAGCCATCATGCATTTTTAATTTTTAGAAACTGAAAAAGAAGATCATGGCATTTAGCAATTTTCTAATTTTCTGTACTTTACCATGGGGAGGATAAGCACCCAGAGTGAATTTGAGTTTCCCTTCCCATCATGCAAGAAATAATCAGATTTCTTAAATAGTCATATTGGGGAAGGGGGAGAGGAAACCCGCCTCTTTGTTCCTTTTGCATTGCACTGATAACACTGTACACAGTTGTTAGCATTCTTTGGATTAAATGAATGTAACTTTTAAAGTTGTTAATCCATTAATACGGATTTTCCATGAATAGATGTATTGTGAACCTTTAAGAGAGTCATTTGTGGCAACTTGGAACAAATTTTAATGGATGGTAACTTATTTATACCATCGATCAGAAGCCCAAATGTGCCTGAATCTGCTATGTTTCCTACAGTAATTAGGTTTATTAGCAGCGTTATATCCAGAAAGATGGCTGCTTTGAAGCTTACCCAGCTAGACAGAACTAAGAAATAACTCATCTTTGGGAACATTCTGTCCTGAGGAAGCAGGACAAGACCTTTGCAAGGCCTGAAGAAGGCCTTGCAAAATCAATGAGGAAATGTAAAGTTCAGGGCAGTTTGGAAAAACAAAATTAAAGTATTAACTTGTTTTGCTCCAGCTTTATCCCTCAAAACATGCATTTCAAAGGGCTCAGAAGGCAATAAAAGACATCTGGTGTAGTTCTGTCTCTGAAGATAAAAGCGCAAACGTAGGTGTGATTATAGGTACGAATGATTATGCTTGATTTTTGTATGCTGGATAGCAGCCACAGGAGGGGCAGATCCAAATCAGGAACTTAGTGTGAGTAGACAGGGCGTAAAAAACCACATCCCCATCACATTCAATCCAGCTGCCTACATAGTAAAAACCAAGTGAGCAAGGGCCAATCAACTGATGTTGGAGACCAAAGTGGGGATAAAGAGAAGAGTCAGTTTTAGACTATTGCTGCCTGAACAAGGCAGAGGGCCATCTCGGTAGTGGTGCCTGCCCTGTGGAACACCCTCCCATCAGATGTCAAGGAAATAAACAACTATCTGACTTTTAGAAGACATCTGAAGGCAGCCCTGTTTAGGGAAGTTTTTAATGGTCAATGTTTTATTGTGCTTTTAATATTCTGTTAGGAGCCACCCAGAGTGGCTGGGGAAACCCTCCAAAATCCTGAGAAAATCTCCCTGGAAACTAGCTGTGATGGGGGGTGGGGTTGCCAAAAGATTTACTTCAAGATTCTACCCATGTGGTGGACAAGGGACTATTGTAAAGAGCAGGTGTGCAAAATATGGACCGAGGTAAAACAATTGGAATAGAAAGAAAGTAGCTGAGGCAGGAATAAAGTCAGACCTCAGAAGAGCATGGCAGGATGAGTTATGTTGTCACTCCAAAGTTTAAAAGTCCCTGTGCTGGACAGTGTGAGATATTGCCTATCATATACAAGGCCATAAGGTAGTCAAGGTAAAGGTAAAGGGACCCCTGACCATTAGGTCCAGTTGCAGATGACTCTGGGGTTGCGGCGCTCATCTTGCTTTACTGGCCGAGGGAGCCGGCATACAGCTTCCGGGTCATGTGGCCAGCATGACTAAGCCGCTTCTGGCGAACCAGAGCAGCGCACGGAAACGCCATTTACCTTCCCACCGGAGCGGTACTTATTTATCTACTTGCACTTTGACGTGCTTTCGAACTGCTAGGATGGCAGGAGCAGGGACCGAGCAACGGGAGCTCACCCCGTTGCGGGGATTCGAACCGCCGACCTTCTGATCGGCAAGCCCTAGGCTCTGTGGTTTAATGTGGTTTATTAGTAGCAGCTAATAAATCCTTTATAGGTCAACATCTGAAAATGAATCAAATAAGTCAAAACATCAAGGGCATATGATATTTAATAGTACATGTATTCTGCAAAAATTGCTCTTATAGATTATTGGACCCAACTATAGATTATTAGACAGTCATTCAAAACCAAGGGTAGATAATGTGGTGTCTTCCAGATGTGGCTGGATTGCACCCCCCATCAGCCCCGGCCAGTATGGCCAATGGTGGGGGATGATGGAAATAACATCTGGTGGGCACCCAACTCACCCGCCCCCCTCTAAAGTATGGAGGAAGTGGTCAAAACTAGTGCAGAGCCAAAGGTGGGTGGAAAACTGTGTGTGCATAACTGAGGGAACATTGAAGGAGCCAAAAGTTGCTGCAGGGCATCTCCCAGTGGCTGCTGGCTGACCGATGACATTTCTCCAAGAGTCTTAGCTAGCTTTCAGCCAGAGTTCACCAAAGCGCAATTCTGGCACCTCTCAGGTGGGCACCATTGTGGACCAGCACTCCCCCTACCCGCTTCTTGCTTTTACTCACTTCTGAGAAGCCCAAAACAAACGTTTCAAGACAAAACAGAAGCTGGCCAGTGTCTACACTTTTGTATATATATACATGACTCCAGCTAGCTCCTAGCTGTGATTGGTCAAGCTACAGGACAATGCCAATTCATATTTCTTTTTCTTCAACCTGCCTTCCGTGTAGCAGCAAGCTTTCCAGCCAGACCTCTACATGTGTGCATTTGATGATCTCCTTCTACCGGTCCACAATAGAAAATGTCCTTTCATACTGCATCATGGTGTGGTACGCTGGTTTGACATCAACTGATAGGAAGTGTCTATAGTGGGTGGTGAATACAGCACAAGATATTATGGGCTGTCCCGTGAATTCGCTGGATGACATCGCGGAAGAACGTTGCCTCAGGAGAGTGAGGAAAATTCTCAGGGATGATTCACACCCTGGCCAGCATTTTCTTGATCTCCTGCCCCCAGGCAGAAGATATAGAAGCATGATTAGTCGCACCAACAGGGTAAAGAACAGCTTCTATCCGTGGGCTGTTAGGTTGCTGAATGAAAAGATAACAACAGGGCAACTGACTTTCGGGTTTGGTGTGTGTGCGTCAGTAAACGAGGGGAATTAAGACTAAGAGAGCTGAGTGAGGGTTGCTCGTGTAATCTCACTGTATACAAGTTGTACAAGTGACAATAAAGTATTTCAATTTCAATTTGCACGAGATCCTTTCTGAGCTGCCCTAGCCAAACACCTGAATCTAAGATAACAGGGGAGTGGGGGCACATTTATTTGACCTGCACCAGAACCAGGGGCAACCCCCAAACTAGCTAGGAGACAGCTTGCCATAGGTTTTAGCACTTCTGTGGGGTTGTGGGGGTGTGAACGCAGCTGTTGTCAAGCTGGCATCTGTTCAGGGCTGCCCCGAGTCACCTGATGACTTACTATAACAGCTTCCTGGTAAGTTCTGACACCTATTTCTCTTGAACAAAAGCACTGGCTAGGATTGTGCAGAATGGACTTCTGCGGGGTGGGAGAAAGGCTGGTACTGTTATTTTCGAAATGATAAGCCTGTGCCAAGATCTCTGCGTTATATTACCTGTGATTTCCCTTTTAACAGGCAAATTAGATGGGCAGGATGCATTCGTGAGGCCCATATTAGCAGCTGGCATTCCTTGGTCACTGCTGTATATATCCAAAATGCTACTTGAAAGCTGTGGGGGAAATAGAGGGATAGGGAGAGGGAGAGGGAGAGAGAGAGAGAGAGAGAGAGTCAGAAAAGTTAGGGTTGAGTGAATCAGAATAAATTCATGATTTGTAAGGTGAAAGGCATATGCAGACACTTAAGAACAAAATTCCTTTTCAGATGCGTATTCATGTCTTAATCGCAGCGGGAGGTAGAAAATATGCATCTAAAGGCAGACTTTGCCCTTATCTTGTATAAAACAAAATTAAATGTTAAGGGTCAAAGACTGCCATTGTTCCATATTCAGAAACTTGAGTGAGGCTGATGTGCGTTTCATATGCAGAATGATGCCTGGTTATGGCCCCTGATGTCCGATTTTGAATTAATGTCATAGCATATTTTCCAATAACAGGATTACTGCAACTACACTTCGAATATGAGTTAAGTTGAAAGGGAGAATAACCTTGCTGGTCTTACCTGAGACCTGAGCGGATTTGTAACTATCTCCCTGAACTCAAAATTCATTTCTCAGTTTGTTGATACTGTGCGGAGAGGAAGAGGCACTGTGGTACAAAACTCCTTAAAATGGATTTGGGGGCCATGTTGGGGACAACTGCCTTAAAATGGTACTGTGCTAGATGAGAAAAAGCGTTCTGTACCTGCCATATATGCCTAGATGTTAGCACTGTTGTTCATTAATTTCTTATGTGTAACGAGAAATATGCAAAAAAAATAATAATGAATTTGCTTTATAATAATAAATTTTATTTATACCCCGCCCTCCCCAGCCAAGACCGGGTTCAGGGCGGCTAACACCTGATATATAAACAAATTGATTGAAATACAACTTACAAACAAGATTAAAACACAACATTAAAACATTAAAATACAGCCTCATTTCAATGGAAACTCAAATCAAAATTTTTTGGGGGATGAAAAAATCTAGTCTTCACCAAGGCTAACTTTCCAGACTGGTCCTACATGGGCCAGAAAAAAGCCAGGGAAGTCCCCAAACAGGAGTTCCATCACAGGAGGAGAAAGGAAAAAAGAAGAGGGGAAGGGAATCAAATTGATTCCAAGCCGAAGGCCAGGTGGAACAACAGGCCCTGCGGAAAGAAATCAGATCCTGCAGTGCCCTGGTCTCATGAGACAGAGCGTTCCACCAGGCTGGAGCCAGAGTTGAAAAGGCTCTGGCTCTGGTTGAGGCTAATCTGACTTCCTTAGGGCCCGGGACCTCTAGGGTGTTGCTATTTATGGACCTTAAGGTCCTCCGTGGGGCATACCAGGAGGGCGGTCCCGTAGGTACGAGGATCCTAGGCCGTGAAGGGCTTTAAAGGTCAAAACCAGCACCTTAAATCTGACCCTGTACTCCACCGGGAGCCAGTGCAGCTGGAAAAGCACTGGGTGAATATGCTCCCGTGGCAGAGACCCCATGAGGAGCCTCATAAAAATACAAAATGTGAGCACAAAATATGTAACAGAAGCAAGACCAAGAACAAAAACAAGCCAATAACCCTACATAACCAAACATCTAGAACCAGACATTTCCTTGGTTACACATCCAACAGTAACTGAAGATGTGAAGAACTTTCATTGTGCTAATATCTTCTCCTATCAAAACTGGAGCACGGCACCTAATTTCAAAGACATTCTTTGGCCATAACTTTTCTCTATTTTGCGATAATGAGCACATAAACAAGGAGGCAGATCTCACAGACGTGGCCCAAATGGAAAGGAAAAAAGCAGGGGTGTGAGAAGAACATAGCAAGAACAACTTCCTTCAGGAGAGGAAATAGTGGAAATCTATTGAAGTGGTCTTTAAGAACCCAAACGTATTTGAGCAGTGTCATTATTCTAATGCTTCATCCTGGCTCCAGTCAAACAGATGATTTCTCTTTCCTTTCAAGATCTTTTTTAGTATTTCCACTTTATATTCGAAAGTTTATTTTATTTCTATACTGGTGGGCTTCTCCATGACCCGATAAGAGCATCAAGAACAAATGGAACCCAGTTAGACTTGCTGTGGCCTAATGATTGTTGACTTATGATGTGGAAGCCTTCATTTTCACTGGTGGCACTAGTGTTATAGAAAGTACTCTTTGCTGAAATATGAGCGGTCTCATCTGTACTGGCATACCACTGGTTCCCTTGAAGAGGCACTTGCTCCCACATCTTTTCAACCTGACTATCCTGCTTTAATTGTGTTGTTTTAATGCACATTTCAATCATGTACATGTATATTTTAATTCTCGTGTAATTGGTTTTTATGCCAGGAGCTTGTCCTACACTCAGGTAGGACCCTGGCAGAGACACATGCCCGACTAGCATGTTCTCTCCCTCCTGGTCTATCATTCGGGAGCTTCAAAAGCTTTCTTCAGCCCGAACATCACACCGACCGATGCCAACAGACACCAGCACACTTAGGGATCCGCAGAGTCTTCGCAGCTTACATAACAGACCTCAGCAACTCAGCATTTTGGCTAATCAACTTTATTTACATATAAACACACATGGAGCACTGCAACATGGCTCCCTCTCTCTCTAGCATCAGATAGCAGAGAGAAAGAACAAAGGACAATAGTCCCACTTCACGGAACACAGTAACACAAACATCCTTTCTCTGTCACTCCCCACTCTGTGAAGTCAAAACATACATCGTCATGTGACAGACAACAATCCCATGACTGCAATCACGGAGCAGAAATTCTAACAGAAATCTGCTGAGAAGCCTATTTTAGTATTAAGAGGTGTATAAATGTTAATTATTATAATAACCTTGCACGAGATACACAGGAGTCACACAACTGTTGCACGCCACCTGTATGTAACAGTATCACAGTACTGTAACTCTACCCTCTTTTTCTGTCAGTTGCTTGCTCCATATAAACACAAAGATATGGGCAACTGGCAGTTCTTCCCAACTATTCTTACTAATGGGATGTAGAATAAAAGTCTTCAGCTATCGCCGAACTGAAGCAACTACCACTGCTTAAACTGTAACCAGCAAGTGCCAATTGGAAGCCTTGTGTGTCTTTATCCTGTCACTTCCAGAAAATTCTCATATCTTTTTATGTCTTCATAGAGATAGGTTTTAAAGAATGTTCAGAATTCTTATTCAAGAGCAAGCTGTGTTTAATATGTAGGATTTGAAAGCTAAGCACATTTCCAGCTTAAGCACCTTTATTTTATTCCTGAGTAGTAAGACAAAATGTATTCTTCTCATCATAATTTTCATATATATATATATATATATATATATATATATATATTCTAGTTCTGTCGCCTTTCCGATCATCCTTTAACTGAATGGTGACAATTAAATTGACATGCACATCGTAGACTACACTGGCTTGCTATTTGCTTGAAACTGAAGTATCTACAGGATCCTTAATTGAAGATCTTAACAAAATAGATGATTCGTAGTTATTTAGATTGCTTCCTCAATGTCCTCCGAGATGAATAAGCATCACCTACAAGTCTTTATACAAGCGAATCCTACCAGGTTTTGTTGGGGGGTGGGAATAGGAAATTACAGATATTAATAAAATTTTGTGGGTTTTTTGTGAATGAATAAAGAATATACCCAAAACATTTAAGCAGCTCAAATATTTAATCTCCTTTCCACATGCACAGTGAGCATGTAAAAGGAGGAGCAGGGCTGTATGGATCAGCTCTAATGCCCATGTGGTCACAGAACATCTGAAAGAGGACTCTATGTGCACACCTATATGCAGGCGGGCTCCTTTTTGAGACGCCACCACGCAGAGGGGAGCTGGCAGATTCAATTGCATTTACTCTTTGGCTATGTAAGTGCAGAGGAATGAGTAGACATAATGAGCTCTTAGTCAAGCCGCTGTGTGTCAAGTTTCAGTTTAGTTAATCTCTTCCTCTAACCATGGAATCTCCTAGCATAGTAAAAGTGCATCTCTTTTTTTCCCTCGTGGGACTCGAAGGGAGCTTCCAAACCGTCACTATTTTCACATCTGCCAAAGGGACTGGCCAGGTCTTCCAGACCTAGGAATCTCAATTTTCAAAACACATGCCTTCTTATTAGGGATGGAGGAGCAATTTAAAGCAGAATCTATCAAATTTGCACTTCTGAAACAATGTGCAAACTGAAACACAGCTATCCTTTCAAATTTGCATTTATCTGAATTTTGCAATGCAGTTCTCCAACTGTTTTCCAAAAAAAAGGGGGGGGTGAGCATAAAAATAAAAATGGCAATGAAAATGGCACAAAAAGGCAATGTATTAGGTAGATTTGTTTACAAAAATGCAAACAGCATATAAGAATATGCTTGTTGGGAGAAATTCACACTAAAATGATGGTGAGATGTCATGAGGATTTTTGAACTGCAAATTGCTGCAGAATGTGGAGAACTGATGTTAATATTGGAAACATGAGAAACTGAGAGGTCCAAAACTGACAGATCCTACTTCTTATACAACTACTTGGTGGGGAGTCAATTTGCATCAGCACATAACTTGTAGATGTACCATCTTCTGCATTCTTACTTCTCATATTCCAAAGCTGATCTCATCCTCCGGCATATGAAAGGGTTCTGGGGCTGAGCTCTGGTGATCACCATCTCAAACCAAGCCCAGCTGTAGAAAATTCTTTGTGTCAGTTCGAATCAGGCAGTCACTGTGGCAGGCCCACATCCTATTTATTTTAGGCATTTAAAACAAAAAAAGCAAAAAATGCAAAATAAAATAAAATAAGGAAAACCAGCTTCCTGGTTTGCATCAGAAAGGACCAACATCTGTGAAAAAGATGATATGCAAGCAAAGGGGCAGCAACTGAAAAAGATATATGAACTTAGAACACAGAACATGGGATGCATCAGACCACTGGTCCATCTCGTAGTATTGTCGACATTGACTGGTAGTAGTACCAGACAGGAATCTTTTACAGGAAACTACCTGTTGGTAGTTTCACCACCCTTAGAAAGTCAGGTGGGGCGTTGGCACAGGGAGTGCATTCTCTGCAGTAGCCCCTAAGCTGGGAAATTTCCTCCCTACAGAGGTGTGTTTGATATCTCCTGTCGTTTTTGTTGTATGATGAAGATACACCACTTGACCCTGGCCTTTGACACCTGAGATGTATATTTCAGAAGACTTGCCCATCTTCATTGACTGTGATTTTTAAAACCAATTTTAATGTTGTATTTTTAAACGGCTGCAACCGCATGATGCAGGATTGGTAAAAATATCTGCTATTATTAACAACAACAACAATATCTGAGCTCCAGATCTTAGACATAAAAGTGTAGCTACTTTTCTTGATGCGGTATTATTCCTGAACTACTGCTAGAGTTTGAGTTCCGTGTGCCATTCAAAAGGCAGATTAAAATAAGGAAAAAGACAAACAGATCAAGGATTCTTATTATGCAATCAAAATTCCACCTCTCTTACTTTAAGGATCAAAGCTAATATAAACTCAAGAATGTCACCATCTTCTAATTCGCCAAAGGCAGATCAGGGCACAAACTGAGTCAAGCAAACCTCCGTCCAACCAAAACCAGCATGGCAGATAACAAAAATATGCTCCACAACATGATAGTCAAGTACTCTGAACCGCTGAAGGCCAGAATATATTTATACAGCATGCACATGCCAACAAATACATTTAGAGAAACAGTACCTTTCAATTCAATGCATTTTGTGCTCTTCACTGTCTCAGTCACTATAGGCCAATATGCATCTGTCTCTGTCTTCATGCAACCAAATTGTAAATCATTTCACTCAGTGATGAGAACTGCACTAAATGATTAACGCAGCAAATGGTTAACTAGTCCCTGTTAGATGGTTCAACTGCACTGAAGTATAACTGAAGCGCCAATAAGGGAAACAAAATGCATTTACCCAGGGTAGGCTCTGTGAAAAGATTACTACAAAACCTTAATCATCACATAATAGTGTCTTAACATTTCATTTGAATGAAATATGGAGCTTCTCTAAACTTTAATTATGTCGATTAAGCCAAAGTAGCTGGAGATTATGATAAGAATGTTGTTAACAATGATCTTCTTTTTATCCAAAGCTCGAGGTGTTGTGCAAGTTTCTGCATCTATCTGTTTGGTTTACTTATGTATTTATTCTAGCTCATCTAATGGGGGACAATGAGTTTCTGCATCTCCACTAGGATAGTGGTTAACACATCTAGGGATGGTAGATCTTGCCTCAGATATGCCCTGGTTATACCCAGACTCCAGTGTTGGGCTGCCTTTAAAGGTGATTCTGAAGCTTCAGTTGCTGCCTGGATGCTTGTGGGGGCAAGACACTCAGACTGTGTTGCTCCAATATTGTATCAGTTACAATGGTTGCCTATGCACTTCCTAGTTAAGTGCTGGTTTTGACTTTTTAAAACCTGGAAATGCTGCTTGATGGCTTCAGCCAAAACAACCTGCCCAGGCTTTGAGATTAGCCACAGAGGCACAGCTCACAGATGCAGCAGTGGGCATGATTAGGTTGGTTGGAACATGAGACAGGGCCTATTTGGTGGTGACTCGATGCCTAAGGAATTCCCTCTTCTGAAATATACATTTGGCCTCATCCCTATATCCTCTCTGAAAGGATGTGAGCCTGGATAGCTCGCTCAGTAGAGCATGAGACTCTTCATCCCAAGGTTGTGGGTTTGATCCTCATGTTGGGTGAAAGATTCCTGCATTGCAGGGGGTTGGACTAGATGACCCTTGTGGTCCCTCCCAACTCTATGATCCTATGATTCTAAATGGGTCCTAAATACACCCCCCCAAAAAAATCTGCCTTTGGTTAGGAAATTGTTTTTGGTTAAACAAACAAACAATGCAATGTTAAGAGCACTCTTCTCTCCTTCCAGTTAATATGGTTCACTATGGTCAAAATCGAACACAGATCCTCTTAATACAAGAATTCTCAGAGCCCAATGCTCAATCAATTATTTAAGTGAACAGAGAGTATGCTTCTTGATGCTTCTATGCTAACTTGGTTAGGTAACAATTGCCCAAAAGTAGAATGTATTAACAATCTTCAATTTAAACATCAACCCTATTGATTCATTTTAAACATCGCCACCACTGAGCTAATAAAGTTTAGGAGCTGCACTATTTTCATCTGTCAAGTGGATAGCTGAAATTAGAAGCATGTTCTCATTCATTTCCTAAATTAACTAAAATACAATTTGTTCAATGTTTGTTTCATTTTCTTATCATTTGCTTTTTGGGTTTATTCAGTATAAGTAGCCAACACGGATTGGTTTAATCTTTGAAGTTGGCAGATGAACTAGAAAATATGCATTGCTTTTTGTCCTGTTAATGCACACTCGTCTTTTGCCACTGCTGCCGCTACTCACACAATGATATCAAAGCTATCAAAAGATATTTCCTCGTCTAACTCAAAGGGGAAGCAGAGCTGTTTCTACCTGGCCATTTGGTCTAGCATTTCAAAAACTGCTCACAAACAGAAGGGCTGAAAGACCATATGTAATGGTTAGTTTCAAGCATCACAAATGACCTTGAGGATACCTAATTCTGAACTCTTAATTCTCTGTGGCTTAACTGCCCATCTGTGACGTATGTTACCTACACCTGCCTTTGTAAACTGCTGAACTTGATGATGCAGTAAACAGATGAGTGAAACGGATAGTATCTGAAGACCTGAGCCCTATTCAAGTGCTATTCCTCTAGGGATGGGCAGTTTCTCTCAGTTTCCCATTTTTCTAAAATTTGAGGTGGTTGTTTTTTAAGTCATTATGAAAATTCAGCACCATTTTAGTGCAATTTTCATTTTTGTACGCAATTTCATTCATATCTCTGCAAAACAATTTCCCATAATATAAAGCATGTTCGTATCTTATTTCCCCTGATATATGTATTTCTCAGCATGCATTAACCCAAGTAAGCGCATCTTTGTACACACTGCTTGGCTTAATTTTGCACTGTATTGCAAAATCCGGAGAAGTGGAAATTTCAATTTGCCTGCATCAGAATAAAATAAGTAGGTCTGCCTTTAGGTTCAAACTGAATTGAATTTACCCCCCCCCCCCACTATAGTTTCATCCACACAATTATCATCCCGTGAGGAAAAGCACCCCCTTCATCACATCAGTGTCACCACTCCAGAGCCCTCCACACATTGAGGGCTGAATTTCTGAAGTGGGGAACCTCTTCTACTCTTGAAGGCTCCCCATTCATTTTAGGACCCTGGAAGATCAGACTTCTAAACCTTATGGAGAGCCTACCTTGTAGAAAAGGCTATCTGCTGTTGAAGTTTAGACCTCAAAACATAAATGGCTGCAGGATTGGTAACAATGACTTGGTTAGCATGACACAGTAAGCCAAACCATGGGCTCCCCAAGACTGCAGAAATGTCTGGGATCCCAGTCACTTTGCTCCACCCTGGCCCTTTTTAGTACCGTCCTGAGCTAAGCCATATTTGGCTTAATGCATCGTCTGAATCTAGGTTTGTGGTTAAGCTAGTCAGTGAAACATTAAGCCAAACCTTGGTTTAGCTCAGCATGTGCAAAATCAAAAAGGATCAGGAACAAAGTGACTGCAAGCTTTATCCCCAGAGCCTGCACATTCATGTGGGCCTGGCTAAGCCATAGTTTGGTTTACCATGTTGTGCGAACCAGACCAGTGACTTGTTGAAGGGTGTGTAGCCGGGACCCATGCCTCCCACTCTCCTCCTTGCACATGATGGGGGAATCCTGAAGAGGACTCAGGAGGACACTGAACAAACTAGACGGGCTAACACTACTGCCATGTTTTCATGATCTGGAAAAGCTCATAATAGACTAGGTCAGTAGCTGCTTAGTGGCCACCATGTGGTTCATTTCTCCCCATTGGAACCAGACTGGAGTATATAATGATGACATGGCATCTCAGTGCTAAGCTATCAATGACAAGTGTATACATATCTCATTTCCAGCAGAACACAGCTTTCTTGAAAGCAGGAATGGCCTTTTCCTTATAGGATGGCAACAGCTTCCCATCAGCCATTTCTTCAAAGTCTCTCTTCAAGCAGCTGCACTTTGTGTCAGATTTTTGGCAGTTTCCAAAGCAGGAGATCAAGAACCCCTTCCCATCAAACAATATGAGGAAACCTACCATTGCCCCTTTCCTTATGGAATGAATTTCCTCCCCCAAGAGAAAATAAGTAGAGGTATTCCACTACAATGGTGGAATGGGGGCATTTAGGAAGAGTCTTCTTCCCAATTTCATTAATGGAAGCAACTATTTAAAGGTGATGGTTCGGCACTCAAATTGGTACCCATCTCTTTGGGGGTAGCAAAAGAAATACCCACCCGACATATGGCATAACATGCCATTTCAGATCGCAGTACACACTGAACGTGTGGCACATGTTGTGAGAAACGTCTTCTTCTCTTTTAAAAGATTAACAAATCCCCTTTCCTCTCTCTTTTTTCGCCTTTCTTTTAAAGTACAGTGTGAATTGGTTAGGCCCATCACATTTCTATTTATAAGTGACTGGCAGCTCTAGAATAAAATCTGAGCACTTGAGGAAGGAATGCTTCCCTTTACAGCTTTCACCTACCTTTCAAAGGCTGAACGCTCAACAGGAAGGAAGGGAACAGCCTTCCTTTCGTTCCTACTAAATTACCATGGAATACACTTCAACGGCATATATTCACCAGCCTCTTCAGATGGCATTTATAGAGGAGATAAGGAAATGGGCCGATCCAAGGACAAATGTGTAACACACAGTCTTCAGTGGCGTCTGCAAGGGCCGGGAACAATATGCACCACTCACACACATAATTAACAAAACTCTCTTCACCGACAGTAGACCATATGAAGCCCCTCACACCGGTAAATACCACAGAGCAGGGCATCTTGTCGCTTGGCGGACATAGATCTGGGTTTTATGAAATCTGAGAGTAGGTCTAGTTTTGGAACACAAAAATAGTTGCAGAATGTTATAGACCCTGTGCACGCCTAAATGTACACACAGGTGGTTGGTTAGTACCTGGACCCATACTAACGTTTTCAATGCTGGTTTATGGTATAGACATTAGCCATATACATACATTCCCTCCATGTGTAGGGATAATTCACAGAGGGTGGTGTAGTGGTTTGTCCAGACCCAGCAAAATGGCCCCAGGGTATCAGCGGTTGTTTGAATGCTGGCACTGCAAGCAGGGCTCCTGATCACATGGAGTGCCTACAATGAAGTATACTTCCTGATATTTAGGAGCTCCCTTTGCAGACTTTCCCTGGACAATATAGTGGCACATGATATTGAGGGTGGCGCCAGGAGGCACAGCTCCATGCCATATGCCCCACATTATTATTATCATTTAAATTTATTAGTTGTTTTTTGCCACCGCAACTCAAGGCAACTTACAATACTTTAAGCAAACACGTACATACATTAAAACTAGCAATACCTCAAGGACCGCCTCTTCCCATATGAACCTACCCGGACCCTGAGATCATCTTCTGAGGCCCTCCTTTGTGTGCCCCCTCAAGAGGTCCAGAGGGTGGCAACGTGAGAAGGGGTCTGCAATGGCTCCCTGTCTGTGGAATGCTCTCCCCAGGGAAGTTCGCCTGGCGCCTTCATTATACACCTTTAGGCGCCAGGCAAAAACGTTCCTTTTTAACCAGGCCTTTGGTTGATTAAATTAACATTCTATGTCCTTTTAAAATGTAGGTTTATTTGTGGGGGGGGGGGCTATTGGGTTGTTGTTTTTATTTTGATTATGTATTTTGCGGTTTTATATCTTGATTTTATTCTGTGAAATGCCCTGAGACCCCCGGGTATAGGGCAGTATATAAATTCAATCAATTTGTTGGGTCTCTGGACCGTAATAAAGATTGTTGTTGTAAATTCAACCAACCAATCAATCAATCAATCAAAACAGAAGCATCCCAACAACATAAAAAAGCCATAGACTAAGGTGAAAATGTTGCTCTGCAGTGCTGGCAGATGACGAAACAACCAGCACATCATCGTAAAGTGCATGGCGCACTGGGTCTCTATGACCTGCTCCATTCTGTCCTGTCTCTGCGCAGTTGGGTCTGCTAAATGCCCAGAACATTGTGAAGCTTGCTTTGGAAATTGGCATGACTTTAAATGCCGTCTCCAATACAGTATCTTATATTAATTTTAACAATGTTCGTAGCAATTCATGAGAGGGGCGTTAGGACTGCCACAAATGAAGTTCCTTAGCAGTGATCGGTCCAGTATGTATGCAGCCCTCCTTGCAAGAGTCTCCTGAGCTGTGGGGGAGGAACATCTGATTCTATTCCATAGTCAGTCCTCTCTGCTCCTCTGTCCGAATTTCACAAGCTCATTTTGGCAGGGTTTGCCAGCCAAGCCTTACCCCCTTTGTTGTTTAGGCAGAGTTTCTAAGCTGAAGGGAAACGTATCGTATTTATTTTGATCTGCACAGTAGGAAGGAATATTGATGGCTACCCGTTTTCACAGTAGTAAGTTGCTTGCTTGTCGCGGCCATTTCTCTTTGTGCAAATCTTGTGAGCGGAACCTGGAAATGCAATGCTGAGCCTCAAATATCAAGGTGACCTTTGAGTCTTCCTTGGACTTTTAAGTACATCTAGTGTAAAATGTGCCTAGCAAAGACTTTTGCCGTGCTGTTGTCTTGTGCAGCCTTTTCCAGTTACCCAAGATAAGGCGCTGTTAATATTTAGTCTGGTCCTTTCCCAGCAAAGATGTACTCAGCTTTGAAGATCGTGGTAATCACTGACGAGAAACTGCTCATACAAATAGCATTAACTAGGGTGCAATTAGAAACCTGAGCCTGGGAGATCAAAACTGCAGGATCTCTATGCATGTGGGGACAGCCGGGGGGGGGGGAGGAAATTGTGATATCAGTTTTATTGTTTATGAATTTTAATAATTTGCATGCAATTGACGGCATGAATTTTATAGTTTGATCAGCTGGTTTCTTGAGCACATTTCATATGTTTTTGTGAATCAGCTTGGGAAAGTGGAGATGGTGGGGTTGGGGTTGAAAGGCAGCCTATAAATTTTAATAATAACATAATAAATAAAATGGTTAACTTAAAGTTATACAGAGGGATCTGTTCCATTCTTTTTGATGCTCGGCGACAACATTTTTTGAATGTTTGAAACTATTACTTAAGTAGAGAAACACAGCCTATTTTGTCTGGCCTTACAACAATTTTCCATGTTTGAGGCAAATGTTAAATCAGTTGCTGAATATCAGGTTTGTTAGGCATTTATTACTTCTGGTATGTTCCTAAAAAGCATCTGAGCTTACTGAGTGTTAAAACATTTGATTATAAATTGTCAAGGAAATCAAGATATATAATCAGTGCATTGTAAGAAGGGAAACTTGAGTTCCTATCAGCAGAGATAGCCTATAACACAGATATTTTGGAAGTTACACCTTTGTAACAAGATAGCATTCTATTGCTCATTCCACCATCCTGAAATTTGTCAGTGGAAAGGATAATTTTCTCAGATAGTTTTATGCAAGAGAGGAAGGCAGGGAACAAATATCACCTTTGTGCAACAATGAATTACAATTCTCAGTTGTATTCTTCATTAACTTTTTTTGAAAGGGAAGTGTCAATTACTTACAGTGCTTTGCAAGAGAAGCGGTGTTTCCGAGCAACCTATCCCTTCATCCTTAAAACTAGATTCCATGTTGATTATGTCATCGATAACGTCCTCCATCTAGTAAAAGAAGTTGTCAATGAATGCAAAAGGATGGTGAACAGAGGAACTTATTCTACAAATATTCACTTTTTTTAAAAAAAAAGAAGAAACACTAATCCTTTCATAAAAGAATTCTCTTTGTGATCAGAATCGCTTTCAGAAGAGGCATACAAATGAAATGATGGTGATAGCCAATACTGTTTGGCTGAATAGCATCATAACAGCATCTCATTTATAAATTGACCTATGATTAAGCTAGGATCACCTGTTTGTGACTAATTCAGTGGGGGAACGACAGCAAATAAGGAACAAAATAGTGCAGAAGATGAGCATGCAGGGGAAAGGATAACCGTGAATAAAAGTATCCTCACATTCAAAGCATTTTGGAAATATTTATGTCCTTCCAAAATTAATACTTTGGGACCAATTTGGGACCCCCCCCCCAAAAAAAAACCAGAGCCCTACAACTGAAGCAAACTCATACTGGGGGAAGGTAAATTTTCAATGGCAATGCAAGTCTCATAAATGAGGAAGGCAACATATACATAGGACTTTAAATTCACAGTCTGAAAAGATTCCAAGATTGAGAAAGGGGTGGTTTCTAGTAGCAGCCAAAATGTATCTATGCATGCAGAATATGAGCTCTATTTGATATTTATATGCATATATCATGCAAAGACTCTGCAGTCCTTATTTGCTGGAACATGAGGCTGCTATAAAATCCTATAGTTTGTAATTAACAATGGTAGGTTTGAATCTAGACTTAGGTCTTAGTTTGTCATGAAAGTGGGTCTGCTCTAAGCATGACTAAGTCTGGCTCCAACTTGTGCAAATTTGGGAGGTTTTTATTTACTCCCGAGACTTGATGCTGAATTAATCACCCCTTAACACATCAGAGAGAAAACATCTCTTTAAGCAATGCTTACGTGATTATAAAAGGACCGTTGACAATGGTGCAAATCCACAGTGATGACAGGGAATTTCATGCACAAACCTCCAGATCTCACTCAACAAATGTAGTTTAACTCAGGCATATTTAGGTGTAGCAATGCTGAACAAATGGGAGACCTAACTTGTAAACTCCATCTAATTTGGCAAACCAACATTCAAGAGGCCTTAGACTATTTCACAGCTCTATGACATACCGCATTTTCTTGTTCTCCTCCAAGACTTAATAACTTGGTCACTGGACTCCCAGGAGTGCTGATGTTGGTCGGAGGCATATGCCCACTCCTTAATATGGGCATAGCTGCTGAAGAATGGATTGAATGGGAATGAGATGACAGGCTTTGGCTAGACAACTTCGCATCCAAAGTTAGGTACTGCTTCACTTGATGCCTCTGAGTTTGCTGAACGTGATACCTAGATGGATTGTCCAAGTGGGTCTGGACCTATGGAAGAAAAGAAAACGATGAAGTACCATTTCTCTTAGATTAGGCTCAAGGACCTTTAATAATACAGTTGTAGGTCTGTATTGTAGGTCAAGGAAACTGGCTGACACTGTGACCTACAAGCTATACAAGATCTATGTCCACTAAGTTATACAGAAGCATGGTAGTTTAAGTGGACAATGCTAGTTCCATAAACAAACAGAGAACCCCAGCCTTCAAGAAATCCATTCAATCTTCTCTGCTCCCGAAATTAATTATACAGTTAAATCTCCAGCCACAGAAACAATCATCTCAGGAAAGAATGCAACTTCAAGAACGCAGAGTAACCTCAGCATACCTTTGAACATTGTTTTTACACCAAGTTTGAGCTGAAACCCATGCATAATGTGTACAAAGATCACTGCATAATTTACCAATAGAGACTTCCATTAGATACAAACTACATCATTGCTCTTCATTAGAAAAATGAGAAACAGCACCCAAACTAGCACTTATTTTCAATAGCTCACCTGATAGTAAGAGCAATCTGTCAGATGAGGCATTTTTTAAGTTCGGCACTATCAAATAATCCAAAAACAGTGCAGTAGATTATCCCTGACCAACCTCAAGCAATGTAGTATTCTCGATGCTCCTCTTAAGGACTGATAAAGCTTTCAAGCAGCCAGAGAGACCTTATAAATTAAGTGGCCATGCCCAAATCAGCTAATTGTGTCAGAGCAGGCCATCCTTTGATTGTGCTGATTGACAGCCACTACTTCAAACAACTCCCATCTCAGATCCTTGCCACATTCCTACAATTTACCCACTACAGGGATACTGAGTACACAAATATGTACTGTCACATTCACCCTCTGGCTTTCTTGCAATATTATAGTATGACTAATGACAAATTCCTTCTAATAGGTTTTCTTCAAATGACCCTTAAGACTTAAAAAATGGTGTTACAGCTCTCGTTTTGTTTTCTTTCCACTTAAACTGTCGCAGTTCAAAACATGTGTGCTTATATTCCACACATTTTGTAAAAGGCAAAAGATTTATACGATCTGAAAATAATCATATAAGAGTATACATTTTTATACACATCATAATGTTTTGGAATTAATTGTAGCGTACAATTCTACTTCCATTCTAAATTAGCCAAAAGTTATTTCAACCAAATTATTTTTCAAGGAAATTTGATTCAAAGGACCAGTCTCAGGCACCCATTGCTGTCACCACAGTACATTATTTATGTAGCTTGTCCATCTTGCTATTCTCACTTTCAGTCATTACCAAACATTATAATTTATAAACAAGGTTAACTTAATCTCGTCTGAAATGCCTTTGGTGAGTCCATTATCCCCTAATTTTTATTCCATGAATCCTCCACAGCAAAAATAAAAGTGTTTCCACTTATGGCATAGAAAACAAGTTTGCAAGCCTTATCTAAGATTACACTGGTTCTCAATCCAACCAAAATTGACACTGGTCTCAACCCAACCAGTCCAATACATGTATACCCATAAGTAAGCCCCACTGAATTCGGAGGGATTTACTTCCAGGAAAGTGTATATAGGACTGCAGCCTTGACTTCCCATTTCTTTTAGTAGGAGAGCTACGTTGGCATTTGAACTCAATTAAGTACTTAACTTTGCATGGTCATGTCATTCCTGAAACTGGGCCATAATTTGAATCCAAACCTTTAGCTCTCAAGCACAACAGTTTATCTATCCATCTGAACTACCTCAGATCAATGAAACCAAAACTGTATGCATTTATCAAAACTGAAGAAAACACTCACATGTGATTGGGTGTGTGGGTGTGGGTGTGTGTAACATTCTACAGTGAAACTCAGATCCAGACCATTATGATCTCTTTATTTTTCAGAACCACCACATGCGGTTCAGAGATCACAGCTAAATGTCAGAAACATGTGCAACCAATCCTCTGCATGTTTGCACATTCGCTGTCTCAACTGGAGGCTCCCTTCCTAGTCAGTGTGCAGCTTTAATCTTTGCCTTTTGGGTACTATATTTGTCTTGACGTAACAGACAAATTACTGTAAAACTTTTGCAACATCTCCTGCCTGCATGTTTTCAGTTTCAAATTTTCTGTAGGTCTCTCGCACTGTTAGGACTTTTCCTCCTTTACATAAACAAAAAGAACTACAAATGTGTTAATGTACATAAGAATAGGAATCTTTGCTAAAAAGCTGGCAATTTGTACAATGAAGACATCACATTTCAAACTAAGGGAAAGCAGCACACATCTGACAAGCAGCTAACCTCTTCAGAACATTTGGTTGATCTGTTCCTGCTTGTTACAAGCAGCACAGCAACTAAATATAAAATATGGGAAGTTTTTGACGTCATGTGGCTCACCAGAACTAGAGCTATGTATGCTTTGCAACAAGGATGAGAAACTTGTGTAGCACCCATCATCCTTGGCCATTGTTCGCACTGGCTGGGGCTAATGGAAGAGTCCAACAAAATCTGGAAAGCCACATATTGCCCATCTGTGTGGTACAATGATAAACTACAGTGGTACCTCATGTTACTGACGCTTCAGGTTACAGACTCTGCTAACCCAGAAATAGTACCTCAGGTTAAGAACTTCGCTTCAGGATGAGAACAGGAATCGCGTGGCGGCAGTGGGAGGCCCCATTAGCTAAAGTGTTACCTCAGGTTAAGAACAGTTTCAGATTAAGAGCGGACCTCCAGAACGAATTAAGTTCTTAACCTGAGGTACCACTGTAATTGCATTCAACAGCACATTTGATTTCCCACCATATGTGACTTTGAGGCTTGTGCAGGACCAGGCCGGAGTTGGACTTTTTCATTCCAAGTAGCCATGAAAGGAACTGTGAGAAGTGCATGTGCAGACTTTGCCGCTTGTGGGAAGGACCTTAAGGACCTTCCAGGCACTTACATAATGAAACTCATGCAGGAACAGGCTAAAGGACCACTCAGTCTATCATCCTGGCCAACCAGATGCCTCTGGGGAGCCTGTGAGAGAGACATATACACAACAACACTTTCCTCCCTTGAGATTCCCAGTAGTTGGTATTCAGAGGCCTATTGCCTACAGCCACGAAAGTAGTACATGTGGTTAGGAGACACTGATAGCCTTATCCTCCAATATTTTGCCTCATCCTCTTTTAATGCCATCTGAATTCATGGCCATCACTATATGGCTTAGCTAACTTATGACTAGGGACGCGGGTGGCGCTGTGGGTTAAACCATAGAGCCTAGGACTTGCCGATCAGAAGGTCGGCGGTTTGAATCCCCATGACGGGATGAGCTCCCATTGCTTGGTCCCTGCTGCTGCCAACCTAGCAGTTCGAACGCACGTCAAAGTGCAAGTAGATAAATAGGTACCACTCTGGTGGGAAGGTAAGCAGCATTTCCGTGTGCTGCTCTGGTTCGCCAGAAGTGGCTTAGTCATGCTGGCCACATGACCTGGAAGCTGTTCGCCGGCTCCCTCGGCCAGTAAAGCGAGATGAGCGCTGCAACCCCAGAGTCGGTCACGACTGACTGGACCTAATGGTCAGGGGTCCCTTTACCTTACATAACTTATGACTAAGTAGCCATTCTTGCATAATGCTGGTGATGTGGGGAATTGCTAGAGTGACCAATTCAGAACCAAATTCACTGAATGGAGGCAGGCACTGACACTGCTGCCAATTAGGTGTCTGCTGAAGGCCTATCTTTTCTCCCAGGCCTTTTCTGACTTTTAGCATCCATTGGTTTAAATTACTACAATGGTACCTCAGTTTTTGAACGTAATCAGTTTGGGAAGTCCGTATGCATTCCAAAATGTTCAAAGACCGAAAACTGAAAGTGGAAGCCTCAAAACGGAAGCCTCAATACACAAAACTCAAAACGGAAGCTGCGTTTCCTTTTTGACTTCCGAGGTGCATTCGAAAACAGAGGCATTTACTTCCGGGTTTTCAGCATTCGAGTTCTGAAACGTCGACTACAGAGGCGTTCGAAAACCCAGGTTTTCTGTTTATGTGTATGTGGTTTTATTGTTGTGTTTTTAATGCCAACTCTGTAGTATCATGTTGTTGTTGTTTAGTCGTTCAGTCGTGTCCGGCTCTTTGTGACCCCATGGACCAGAGCACGCCAGGCACTCCTGTCTTCCACTGCCTCCCGCAGTTTGGTCAGGCTCATGTTTGTAGCTTTGAGAACACTGTCCAACCATCTCGTCCTCTGCCGTCCCCTTCTCCTTGTGCCCTCCATCTTTCCCAGCATCAGGGTCTTTTCCAGGGAGTCTTCTCTTCTCATGAGGTGGCCAAAGTATTGGAGCCTCAGCTTCAGGATCTGTCCTTCCAGTGAGCACTCAGGGCTGATTTCCTTAAGAATGGATGCGTTTGATCTTCTTGCAGTCCATGGGACTCTCAAGAGTCTCCTCCAGCACCATAATTCAAAGCGTCAATTCTTCGGCGGTCAGCCTTCTTTATGGTCCAGCTCTCACTTCCATACATCACTACTGGGAAAACCATAGCTTTTACTATACAGACCTTTGTTGGCAAGGTGATGTCTCTACTTTTTAAGATGCTGTCTAGGTTGGTCATTGCTTTCCTCCCAAGAAGCAGGCGTCTCTTAATTTCGTGGCTGCTGTCACCATCTGCAGTGATCATGGAGCCCAAGAAAGTAAAATCTCTCACTGCCTCCATTTCTTCCCCTTCTGTTTGCCAGGAGGTGATGGGACCAGTGGCCATGATCTTCGTTTTTTTGATGTTGAGCTTCAGACCATATTTTGCGTTCTCCTCTTTCACCCTCAATAAAAGGTTCTTTAATTCCTCCTCACTTTCTGCCATCAAGGTTGTGTCATCTGCATATCTGAGGTTGTTGATATTTCTTCCAGCAATCTTAATTCCGGCTAGGGATTCATCCAGCCCAGCCTTTCGCATGATGAATTCTGCATATAAGTTAAATAAGCAGGGAGACAAAATACAGCCTTGTCGTACTCCTTTCCCAATTTTGAACCAATCAGTTGTTCCATATCCAGTTCTAACTGTAGCTTCTTGTCCCACATAGAGATTTCTCAGGAGTCAGATGAGGCGATCAGGCACTCCCATTTCTTTAAGAACTTGCCATAGTTTGCTGTGGTCGACACAGTCAAAGGCTTTTGCATAGTCAATGAAGCAGAAGTAGATGTCTTTCTGGAACTCTCTAGCTTTCTCCATAATCCAGCGCATGTTTGCAATTTGGTCTCTTTAATTCCTTTGTAGTATCATAGAATCACAGAATTGTAGAGTTGGAAGGGACCCTCCGGGTCATCTAGTGCAATGCAGGAATTTGCATTGTACACCTTTCATTGTATGAAAATATTTTAAATAAGTAAAACCTAAAGGAGGTGGTAATGAAACCTTCTCAACCTATAGAGAATAGATAGTTCTCTCTTGCATACCCTCCAATATTTCTCCAATGAAAACAGGGACGTCCCATTCCATAATGATAATTTTACTACTAATTTCACACATCTTACTAGGTTGCCCCAGCCACTCTGGGCAGCTTCCAACTTATATAACAACATAATAAAACATTAAACATTTTATTTAAAAATCCCTACACAGCATAGCCTTCAGACAGCTTGGGGGTCAGAGAACTCCAACATTTCTCCAACAAAAATAGGGACATCCTAAAGAAAAATGGGACATTCTGGGATCTAACCAGAAACTGGGATGGCTTATCTAAATCTGGGACGTCCCTGGAAAATAGAGACACTTGGAGGATCTGCTCTTCTGAGGAACTTACACCAAATGTTAGGAGATGCTGCTTACAGCACCATATCAACTCACGTGATCAGCCTATAAATTTTATAGCTGATTTTTTATATATAAAAAACCCGTAATACTTTCTTTTCTCAAATCTTTACTCTGAAGATAGAACTTCCTTTATGTTCATCTCAATGAAGAGCAATTACCGAAGAACACATCTTGTCCTGAAGAAAAGTTACTATGTGAAGAAGCTTTGAAGTTAAAACAAAACACTCATGTGACATTAAATATAGTCTTTTACATTCAATTTAACCTTTTGACATCATACTCTTCAACAAATTTTGAACAAAGGGAAGCAGATTCAAGCAATAACTATTTTCATGGTTTCCCCCCCACACCACCCCTTTTTACTGCATAGGCCACTCAAAATGTATTATTGAGCTGTCTATTTTAATACCAACATCCTAAAAATAGTCTGCATCTGTAAATGTGTGTGTATGTGTAAGAGAGAGACACGCAGAAAGAGAGAGATTCTTTATCTATCATAGCTGTCAGGCATTATTAAACCTTCGTCTATTATAGCTCAAGCAAGGAGAGCTATCTTTAGATGTCAAAATCCGTACAGTGCTGCTGTAAGACCAGTAAGCCAGCACAAAAAGCCAGGGTAATGATGAAATAGATAAAGCGTTGGACTTGGACAGGGCAACCTGGGTTCAAATTCTGCTTGGGCTTACTAGATGGCCTTGGGCCAGCTACTGTTTCTAAGCCTAACCCATTCATTTTTGCACTGCACTGGCCTTCAATCATACCCCAGAAAGGAGAAAACAAAATTAAGGAGCATTCAGCTATGCTTTACTCAGAGTAGACCCACTGACATTAAGGGACCAAACTTAGTCACATTGAGTAAAACTTAGCTGAATGCCACACTTAATGCATCAGTGTGGACAGCACATAATTAAACTGCATGCCCACAATGCCACAAAGGCAGCACAAAACAGTCAAAAACATTACAGTGGTATCCTAAAAGTCTGAGAAAATGAAAAGATATACAGTGGTACCTCAGGTTACATACGCTTCAGGTTACAGACTTCGCTAACCCAGAAATAGTCGCTTGGGTTAAGAACTTTGCTTCAGGATGAGAACAGAAATCGTGTGGCGGCAGCGGGAGGCCCCATTATCTAAAGTGGTCTTCAGGTTAAGAACAAACCTCCGGAACGAATTAAGTATGTAACCAGAGGTACCACTGTACAGGAAGCTCCAATGGTTGTTTTTTTTGAGATACCTGCTATTAGATCAAAATATGGCCTCTTGCTTAGCCATAGCTGGTTCCAAACCCTCAATATGGTAACCCTGGACAAAATGGTATTCTAAGCTTTTAGTGAATTTCAAACATAGCTGAGAACTTGCTAACTGTAACTGCTAGCTTATGCATTAAAAGGAATTGCTAAAGTAACGATCCCCTTCTTGTTCAGATGAGCTTGCCTCTACAAGGCACAAGAATCCCTTGAAAGTCAAGGCCATTCCATTGCATCCTGACTTTCTACCTGTCCATTGGTGAATCACAGTGAGGTGGATCGTGGACATGAAATCTTACACATATTTCTAGCACACCTGGTGAGTTGTACCAAAGTGTATAGCCAGAAGGCAAGAAACGTGTCATGTAGATGCTGATCTATATGGTGATGGCAATGTATACACCGACTCGATACATTTAGGAATAATGGGTAAGGCAAACTGTAGGATGCATATCAGAGGACTAATTGGATAGAAGACAATTTATAGGAGACTAATGGAAGATTTGAGAGCCAGAGAAGGGCCACGACTGAGGAGATCCAAGTTCAGTTACCCCCATTCAGCCTCCTCACTTGGTAGAAGGTAAAGGGACCCCTGACCATTAGGTCTAGTCGTGGCCAACTCTGGGGTTGCGGCGCTCATCTCGCTTTATTGGCCGAGGGAGCCTGTGTACAGCTTCGGGTCATGTGGCTAGCATGACTAAGCTGCTTCTGGCAAACCAGAGCAGCACACGGAAACGCTGTTTACCTTCCCGCTGGAGCGGTACCTATTTATCTATTTGCACTTTGACGTGCTTTCAAACTGCTAGGTTGGCAGGAGCAGGGACCAAGCAACGGGAGCTCACCCCGCAGCGGGGATTCGAACCGCTGACCTTCTGATTGGCAAGTCCTAGGCTCTGTGGTTTAACCCACAGCGCCACCAACCACAATCTCTCAAGCTAATCTAGCTCATAGGGTTGCTGTGCAAATAAAATGGGAGGAGGAGAACCATGAATTATTATCCTCCACTTCCCACTTCCCTGAAGGAAGTGCAGGATGAAAATGTAATAAACAACAATTACCAGAAAGCTGTTCTTAAATATGTACTCACTGTATAAACAATCTGATAGCTTGTAATTTCCATGTAGGCCTCCCTGATAGAGATAAATATCATTACAGTGATAACTTGTATGGGGCCACATGGAAGATGGAAATGCCCTCATAAGGCAAGCAATAAGATTCTGTGCTTTATACTAACTACATTATAATGAGGCAACGAGGAGATCAGATTTATGGTAAAGAGATGGGTTGAATGACACAGCAGTTGTTTCTCTTCGGCTGGAAAACCCCCACAAAATTAACACACAGCAAAACACTAAGAAAGGGATCTTGATGTTAAAAATACATATTTGAAATTGCGGCTTCCCACAAATCCCACTAAACTACAAGCCAGCTAACTGAAAAAATGAAAAGAATCAGTTGGTTTATTTTCAGGGATTCTTTTTTTTTTTTTTAAATAATCTAAAGTTTCATTTCTGCTTCAAATCACTTCATTCTATAAAGCAGCAACAAAAGAGCAATTTGAAAGCAGAACTTTTAACTGAAGTGACTCAAAGCAACGTGGAAAACAATAAAAACCTCAAGCACACTAACTTCACAAAGATCAATGTCCATAATACCATTAGGCCTCTTTGGGGATGAAGGTTTGTGGATTACAGCCCTATATTTAGTAGATGCCTACACTACTCGGCAAACTTGTAGCAGTTTTAATTGCCACAGCTTCCTCCAAATAATCTTTGAAATTGTAGCCTGGTGACACTGCTACAACTATTCTGTTCAAAGCCCCCAAACTACAATTCCAAGGGGTCCACTGTGGATGATATCAAACTTGAAAGTCTACAGCTTGGGATATTCCTCCTTTTGCAGATATTAAAGCAAGTATTCATTATTTATCTTCCTTTGAAGCAGGAGTCCTACTCTAGATATTTTCTCCTTTAAGGTTTGCAGGAGTGTGTATTGTATAATCCATTGACAACCAACCATGCTTAGTGGGCATGGAATATGGGTTGACTGTTGGGGTAGGAGCCATAAACAGAATGAATTACCTTGAAAGAAGACATAGCTGAGAAATCAGTCCTGCAACATTTTGTTTCAGGTCCCACTTGTTTACATTACAATCACTTTATATCTCATACTTCCGTCTGAAGTACTTTGGCCTGGAAGATTTTATAGATAGCAGAGAGGACAATATTCCTATGGCACACAATAGCGCAACTACCACGGGGCAGAACAATAGCCCTCCAAGTCAACCTTCTAGAAAGGCCATGCAGAAAGGAGTAGAAAAGTTCTCCATCCCATATGATACCTTGGTTAATAGTATCAGAAGCTACTAAAACATCCCAGAGAATCTGCAGAGCCACATTATGCCTCTCTTTGTCCCATGGTAGATTACCCACCAGGATCTCCAAGGCAATTTGGGTACCAAACCCAGACCTGAAGTTAGACTGAAATGGATGCTGATCACCAGTATTTCCTACACCCTCAGCTCACTTAGCCACACAACTGCCAGTTGCACAGGTGGTGAGAGAGCCTGAATGTGGAAGCCTTGTTCCATGCCTTCATCCTTTTGCTGAGCCAGAGCATGGATATATGTAACTACAGTGGTACATCAGGTTACAGACGCTTCAGGTTACAGATGCTTCAGGTTACAGACTCCGCTAACCCAGAAATAGTACCTCAGGTTAAGAACTTTGCTTCAGGGTGAGAATAGAAATCACACAGCGGCGATGCGACGGCAGTGGGAGGCCCCATTAACTATAGTGGTGCTTCAGGTTAAGAACAGTTTCAGGTTAAGAACGGACCTCCACAACGAATTACGTTCTTAACCTGAGGTACCACTGTACAGTACCACTGACATGTCATAAATGTTCTAACACTTCTTTCCATTTGGATTTTTCACTTTCTATACCACAGATGCTAAAGATTCCTTGTCTGGTAAGCTAGCCGCAATCTCAAAGCACTGGGAAGGTTTGTGTTAGTTGCCTTTGCCTGAACATGCAAAAGATTAAAGTGTGGATAGGGCAAGAGCTCATACGCAAGTCCCACCCCCAATGTCCCCAGCTGTTCTTCAAATCTTTGGTCAATTAGCATGAAGAGAGTTTTTCACCTGAACATTGCGTGAGAGGATGCACGAGAACTTGCCTGCAATGTCAAGATCAATTCTCTATCTCAGATTAAAGCTTGAAACATTGGGCAAATACATTTATGCACTTCTTAAAATGGGGGGGGGGGAGAGAATTAGTATTCTGAGAACATCTGCCTTTGTAGGTTAACAATATATCACGAAACTAGCATTATATCATGGAATAAATGCCCAAGCAAAAACAGAAAACTACATTTTTCGAAGAAACTATTTGGATATAAATTTTGATCTATGTCCATAGTTCACAATATGCTAGAAAAGTGAAGATGCAATCCTATGCACAGTGACCTGGGAGTAAGCCCCACCGAACTTAATTGAATTTACTCTGAGGAGATCTTTACAGGACTACACTGTGCATAGGAAGAGGAAACCCTTATTATAAACCAAAATGCCAGAAACAGCAACGCAAATAAAAAAAAACATTGATCCTAAAATAATCTGAGTATAAATTCCACAGAATTTACCAACCTTATACGAAACCAGCATTCATGAAAGATACACACGTTTATGAGTAATCATTAAAGATATATACACATCCTTTGCCAACGTGGTGCCCTCCAACTGTTTTGGACTACAACTCTCACCAATCCCAGCCAGCACTGCTCCAAGAGCAGCAGCGGCACTCAAAGGTTTTACTACATCATTTCTCAAAAAAGAGGCAACAGAATGCCAAGGTTTTTTGTATTTCTTAAAGTGGACTTGCATAAACTGATTTTGTTCATGCCACTTAACTGACAGCCAGAAGCCACGATACCTCAGCAACTTGGTTACCTACCCGCATTTATTGGATTTGAGCAATTTAAATAATCGCCCCTGTAAAACAGCACCACCTCGCAGACTCCTGTTGCCAGAATGAAAGCAGCTTGCTAATGACAAGTGAGCAAGGAACAGGGCATTAAATATTTGACAATGAATAATGTATGGCTAATTAGTTTGTGTAAATCTGGAGAGAGAAGAAAAGGAGAAGTAGCAGACGGAGGTAACTTCCTGAACTCTGGCTGGAATTTTGGATAAAGAAGAAGAAGTGACACAGCACTTTCAAGGGGGGCGGGAAACTTCTCCAGCTACCAACGGAAGAAAGGATGGTGAATTAACCCCAAATGTAAAGGCATGAATGCGCATGTTATTGCCTTTATTTATTTGTCCGTTCACTGTGTATTGATTTATTTTCACACAATTGCAGCATTTGATTCGCAATCCCTTTCTACCACTTTCCCCCTTTATCCCATCCATTCATACTCAACCACAGCCCAGCACATGCCCACACATAAAAGCATTATTTAATCGCCCAGTTACATTATTTGTTTGGTAACTGTACATTGTAGAAGAAGGGACCAAAATTTTAAATCTGATCTATGCTGAATTATAGAGGGACGCGGATGGCGCTGTGGGTTAAACCACAGAGCCTAGGGCTTGCCGATCAGAAGGTTAGCAGTTCAAATCCCCGCGACGGGGTGAGCTCCCGTTGCTCGGTCCCTGCTCCTGCCAACCTAGCAGTTCGAAAGCACGTCAAAGTGCAAGTAGATAAATAGGTACCACTCTGGCGGGAAGGTAAGCGGCATTTCCGTGCGATGCTCTGGTTCGCCAGAAGCGGCTTAGTCATGCTGGCCAAATGACCCGGAAGCTGTACGCCGGCTCCCTCGGTCAATAAAGCGAGATGAGCACCGCAACCCCAGAGTCGGTCACAACTGGATCTAATGGTCAGGGGTCCCTTTGCCTTTTTTATGCTGAATTATGCTTTTGAATTATGGTGCTGGAGGAGACTCTTGAGAGTCCCATGGACTGCAAGAAGATCAAACTTATCCATTCTTAAGGAAATCAGCCCTGGGTGCTCACTGGAAGGACAGACCCTGAAGCTGAGACTCCAATACTTTGGCCACCTCATGAGAAGAGACGACTCCCTGGAAAAGACCCTGATGTTGGGAAAGATGGAGGGCACAAGGAGAAGGGGATGATAGAGGATGAGATGGTTGGCCAGTGTTCTTGAAGCTACAAACGTGAGTTTGACCAAACTGCGGGAGGCAGTGGAAGACAGGAGTGCCTGGTGTGCTCTGGTCCATGGGGTCACGAAGAGTCGGACACGACTAAACGACTAAACAAACAACAACAATGCTGAATTAACTTCCTGTGTATAAGAATGAAAAAATAGATCTATTGCATATTACCAGCACAATTCAGTTAGGGCTCATGCACACACTTTCCCCTGGGAGAACCTGCAGTTTAGCGCTGGATTGGAACAAATAGCAATCGGGTTTTCTCCAGATTACCGTTTGTTCCAATTTAGTCCTAAAAAATTGGGTTTTCTACGGAAAAGCAGCCGGGCAAAGGCAAAGCCACTAGAAAGCATTGGACAAGTGGAAAATGACTTGGACTCATGCTTTCTATGCATGGTGCAAGCGGAAGTGCAGACGAGCCTTCAGTTTATCTAAACCAGTGTTACCCAAACTTGGGTCTCCAGCTGTTTTTGGACTACAACTCCCATTATCCCTAGCTAGCAAGGCCAGCAGTCAGGGATGATGGGAATTGTAGTCCAAAAACATCTGGAGACCCAAGTTTGGTATCTAAACCAAGGGTGGGGAACAGATGTTGTTTATAACCTACCCTTCACCAGGGTCACAGCAATATAAAATGCAGCATAGTAAACAATTTAAAACAAATTACAACCACAAGTGGTGTGTAGCTCACACTAGTGGTCTAAAGCATCTGAAATACTGTCTCCTTTTGGATATTAAGAACAGCCAGGGAGGACCCTCTTGGTGGTAGTTTGAAGTTTCCAAGTCTTCTTCCAGGGCAACCGAGCATCGAGTGCATGCATATTATTCAATTATATTACATAAGTTGCTTTGAGATTACTTTTCATTTTAAAAAGCAGCTACTAAGTGCCTAATAATAATAATAATAATAATATCAAATGTCCGTAAAGAACTGCATCTTCAGCATACAAGCTATACACTGAAGATGCAATACTATGGGGACATAATTTTACAACTTAGACTCAGCGGGGGGACAGTCCACTGTCCCTCAGACCTTGTGGGGGCCGGACTATATTTTTTTTTGGGGGGGGGGAATGAATGAATTCCTATGCCCCACAAATAACCCCAGAGATGCATTTTAAATAAAAGCACACATCTACTCATGTAAAAACACCAGGCAGGGCCCACAAATAACCCAGAGATGCATTTTAAATAAAAGGACACATTCTACTCATGTAAAAAAAATGCTGATTCCCGGAGCGTCCGTGGGGCAGATTTAGAAGGTGGTTGGGCCAGATCTGGCCCCCAGGCCTTAGTTTGCCTACCCATGACTTAGAGGCTGCCACAAAGAATACTCTTTTCATAGTCACCCTCCCAAAAAACATATGAGGATGGTAGAGCTACCAAGAGCTGCAGGATACTTGGATAGTTGTGTTTATTGGTGAATACCAATAAACAACAACACTCAGCACATCAGCTAGGACATGCTACATAGGCATGACTAAGGTTCCAACTAGTTCCCTCTCAGCTCTGGAAGGAACCACATCCAAAGAGCGGTGGTGGGGGGGGAGTTTCTTCTAAAGACTGGGCATGTTTGTTAAAGAGACAGACCAAACACACTGCATCTGCTACCAAGGATTTTACCTCTGCCTATGGGCAGTAGGCCTGCCAACTTGAATAAGACATTGAGGAGGGCTGGTAAGCCACATTCCACATAATTGATCACAAGACGTAGTGCACATGCACACCAATTGAATGGCAATGTTCATCAATTTTAGAAGGGGCCTAAAAGCATGTAAGGGACACAGGTGGCGCTGTGGGTTAAAGCCTCAGTGCCTAGGGCTTGCCGATTGAAAGGTCGGCGGTTCGAATCCCCGCGGCGGGGTGCGCTCCCGCTGTTCGGTCCCAGCGCCTGCCAACCTAGCAGTTCGAAAGCACCCCTGGGTGCAAGTAGATAAATAGGGACCGCTTACTAGCGGGAAGGTAAACGGCGTTTCCGTGTGCGGCTCTGGCTCGCCAGAGCAGCAATGTCACGCTGGCCACGTGACCCGGAAGTGTCTTCGGACAGCGCTGGCCCTTGGCCTCTTTGAGTGAAATGGGCGCACAACCCTAGAGTCTGTTAAGACTGGCCCGTACGGGCAGGCTACCTTTAAAAGGATGTAAGAAATGCTATTTTAACCGCTCTCACTGGGGAAAATAATTTCCTACCAGATGAAAGCAAGATTTAACAGGGAAGAAGGTTCCCAGATACAATGCTGACCTAGGTTCAAAGAAATGTGGGTTCAAGTTCTCACTCTGGCACAAAATTTACCAGTTCACTGTACTCAAGTCATCAGGTCTCTTTTATACTAACTGAGGATAAAATAAGATCATCCTTATACCACCCTGCGGTCCTTGGAATAAGTCTGAGATACAAATATAGATAGATGAGTAATGCATAGTACTCTGTTCTGATCACAAGAGCTTAAAATATGGTACAAAGTGATATGTCCCAAAAGATAAAAGAAATTTCACTACTATGAACTTCAACATTTCCACTGTTACTTGAAGTTCTGCCTCTCCTGTGTTAGAAACTGAAATTTCACATGTGACAAATTAACATTTCAGTCTCCAGGCTACCTAAACTTAACTTACATTTTCAATTCCTGCAGCACGACTTTCATGTTAACGACTGAAGTTTCATTTTCACTTCCAAAGGTTCTGCTCACATTGCTGTAGACATTATTTTTCTTCCCCTTCACAAAAAACCATTTTAGTGCTGTTGATTTGACATTTGTGTTTGACAAGAGAGCGAATAGATTGAGATGAACTCTCACACCAAAACACTTCGCCTTTTGCCTGAAGAAAGCCTTCATAACCTCAAACAAAAAGAATAGAGTAAATGGAAAGTGGCTGAGCCACTTTAGGTTTGTAACTGGCATGATCATATCTCCTAGAAAATCTTTCCTGATCACCATTTTGAAAAGGAAGTAAGCAAGGAGGAATTGGAAGTTGCCATCCTTCACAGTTGTTATATTTCATTGATTTCTAAGCATGCAAAACTGTGGCTTGCTGTTGAATGTACTGCAAAAGACAAAAATGCATATTGACAGATAAACTAGAGGTTCCTCAGAAATGCATCCATTTGAATTTATCCTGAGATTTTAGGATTTTAAATTACAGTTGTTATTTATTGAACTGTGCCAAAGGATTAAAAATCCAATAATAATCCACTTTTTATTTTCAGGCTTTGTGCACATGCAGTTTCTCGCTGCTTTCAGTTCCTCCTGTTCAGTTGCATCTTTTAATTTTGTCCTGTGTGCAGATGTACTTTTGTGCATCGATAAAACCCTTCGAGGAAAACACAAACTTCATCCAGTGCTGCGCATGGTTGCATCAAGAGGTTCATTTTGGGAAGGGTTTCACCAGTGTGCGGAAACACTTGAGCACAAAGGTAACTATGAAGGAGGAAATAGATGTGAATGAATGGAGGACCTAAAAATTTCAAAATTCTGCATTTTAAATCAGAAGAAATCTTAGAATATGGACCAAGGCAACTTACAAAACAACAGTGTAATGTAAGTTGAAAATCTATTAATCTCTTGTAAAAAGTAAGTCAATTAAATTAATATCTTGTGTTCAGGTCATAGCGGACCCTGGTAGTGCAGGTAGCTTAAATGACAGACTGAATGTGTAAGAAAATAATCAAAGCAGAGTTCATGAGCAGAATTTAGCAAAGAGCGAGTGGACACATGTAAAGCATGTTCTCCTTCATGGAGAGCACGTGTTGCGGTGGGGGCCGCCAGGACACTCCAAAGTTGGGGGCAGGCTAATTGACCGTTGGCCACTGATGCGATTGGGGCTTCCCTTGTTGTTGGGAAGAAGTTAATGTTGCCATTTGTTGATTGACAGCCAGAAATGCTAAAACTTCTTGCACGAGGCTAGGGCTTCCTCTTTTCGCCCATGCCCCTAGAATAGGGTTGTTCGCTTTGACCTTGCTATGCCTGTCATGGGGTCATCTGCCGTTGGGGCAGGGGCCCGGTAGGAATTTTGTCCATCTGGCTGATTGGCTGGGGCCATTTGGTTTTTGCCTACTGCGTAGCAAATCGTCACAACTTGTAAGGTTCATGGTTAGGCATTGGTTTATGGTTTGGTTGGTTGAGGGGCATGGATTGGCTGTGCCTGCCCCTCTAATGCTGCTGCTGCTGCTGCAAGGGATTCATTTAAAGGAATTGGGGGCTAACTATTGCTTGTCCACTCTGTCAAGGGGGCTCGGGCCATAGCAATGAGCTCCTGGTTGCATTTGGGGAGGGCTGAGGGCAGGTTCCCTGCTCCGACACTACCCCCCAAGTGTATTCCCCTATTCTGACTTTCGCATCGTGCGGAATGTCAGTCTGTCCCCCATGGTGGGGGCAGATAGTCACAACCAATGCCTAAGCAACCACTCACAAATTAGTATTTTAATAAAGTTGTGGCCAAAATTATGCCAAAAATATTAAACAAAAATTCTGTGTGATGTGTGAGTTATTGGGTCCCTGGGGACCTTGACACGCAACTGCCACGTCAACTAAATCATGCGAATTGGCAGCATTCAAGTAATTTGATGTCCATTCATCATAAAAGAGATCATTATAATGGTATCAGAAATATAGCATATTCGCAAGCACTGATAGTTCCTGGTTGATACTGCAAGTCCTATACTCTGCCATTCTGTTGACATTTCTGTGTGCCATCAGAAATCCCTCCCATTTGTGAGATGGTTCAGGTGTTTGAAGGTACCTCTCTCAACAAAGCAGCTCCCCATTCTTCTGGTTTTATTTTTGTGCCTGAGAACTCCTTTTATTAAAGACATGCATACGTATCTTCTCTCACATCACTGTGTATAGCAGGGACTGAGCACCTGTCGTCCTCCAGAGGTGGTTGGACTGCAACTCCCATCATCTCTGATCATTAGCAATGCTGGTTGGTGGGGATATTATTTATACCCTGCCCATCTGGCTGAGTTTCCCCAGCCACTCTGGGCGGCTCCCAATCAAGTGTTAAAAACAGTACAGCATTAAATATTAAAAACCTCCCTAAACAGGGCTGCCTTCAGATGTCTTTTAAAGATAGGATAGCTGCTTATTTCCTTCACATCTGAAGGGAGGGTGTTCCACAGAGTGGGTGCCACTACCAGGAAGGCCCTCTGTCTGGTTCCCTGTAACCTCACTTCTCGCAATGAGGGAACCACCAGAAGGCCCTCGGCGCTGGATCTCAGTGTCTGGGCTGAACGATGGGGGTGGAGACGCTCCTTCAGGTATACAGGACTGAGGCCGTTTAGTGCTTTAAAGGTCAGCACCTGATGGGAACTGCCATCAGCTCAGAGGCGAGAGGTGGAAGAGCAGTTGTGTTACAGGGAGCCTCCAAAGATTGTGCAAAGCAGCTCTTCCACCGGTGCGGAGGGAAGCCACGCCTCCAGTGGGGAAGGGATGCAGGCCTTGGAGGATGCTAAAGAGAGCCGCAACACCAAGCCTGAGCAAAGTGAGGGGGAGGCAGGTACCCCTTTGCCCATGCCCTCTCTGCGCGGTCAGTTTAAGCGTAGAGAGCAGAGGCGTAGGATGGGGGTCAAAAGACTGCTATGCTGGGGAAAGTTTAAGGACCGCCCACTCCCAGATTCTGCTAGCAACTGAGCAGACATGGAATTGAGACGCTCTGCACAGTGAATGTTTTGGACAGATAATAAATCCTTGAAAAGACCAGTGGGACTCTTGCCTGTTCGCTCTTGAGCAACCACGCCGGCACACATAACAGCGTACAACATTAGGAGGCCAGTAGTTACCCTGTCTCTCGTCTACAATAGACTTCATGCCCCTGTGATTTAAAAAAATGTAGAGATTAACCTGTTTAAGGCCCAAACTTTTAGGTTGTTAGGGATTATATTTGCACAAAAGTTCAGATTTCTATTTGTTATGGGAGTACCCTACCAATTTTGACAGTCCTGTCGGTTGTTCTATGTGGTTCCATCATCATCATCATATGTAAAGGGTGATATCTGATGGGGATGACAAATGTAAACAGTTGCAGGAGACGTTTTGCTGAGTTTCTATGGGTTTAGCTAAGAGAGACAGGAGAGCATATCCCTTGCCCTTTGCCTTTTTACTGATAAAACATGATGATTTTACCCATAGCAAGAGCTGCCTCGCCTGCTCATGTTTATGCAAAATAGGAAATTTTGGAGGAGGAGGAGGAAGAAGAAGTAGTAGGAGAAGAAACGAACACAGTAACATCAGAAGAAAATATCAAAGGGCCTGTCACAACATCTTAAGGCTTTTATCAAAGTAGTGAGGGAATACATTAAAGCAACAATATATGTAGCTTACATGTGACAAGACTACCAACTCAGCCATATGTTTGATGAACATAGGTGGGTACAGGATTAACATGCGTGCTTTGTTTGTGAGCCAGGCTCCAGCTGTCGGCTTACAACTGAGGGGGGAGAAAACTGGCAAAAAGTTTGAAAGATAAAGTTTTCAGCCAATATACTTCGTTTCCTACAATTTTACAGCAGTCAGACAGAGAGAATGTATTACAAGAAGCCCCTCACGGCTTTCATCTTCCAAACACAAGCTCTGTTTGAAGTTTAAATGCCACCTTTAAAATAGATTTGTATTCAGGACATTGTGCAAGAGCATGCGTAAAGGTAAAGGTAAAGGGACCCCTGACCATTAGGTCCAGTCATGGCCGACTCTGGGGTTGCGACGCTCATCTTGCTTTATTGGCCGAGGGAGCCGGTGTACAGCTTCCAAGTCATGTGGCCAGCATGACTAAGCCACTTCTGGCGAACCAGAGCAGCGCATGGAAATGCTGTTTACCTTCCCGCCGGAGCGGTACCTATTCATCTACTTGCACTTTGACGTGCTTTTAAACTGCTAGGTTGGCAGGAGCAGGGACCGAGCAACGGGAGCTCACCCCATCACGGGGATTTGACCCACTGACCTTCTGATTGGGAAGTCCTAAGCTCTGTGGTTTAACCCACAGCGCCACTCGCATCCCTAAGAGCATGCGTAGATAAGCACCAAAGTTTTTTCTAAAGCAATACCTAATTTGATATGCAGGACCCTGTGGGATGGGCAGGGTTTCTACTCTCCCCAGTTTGGTTTTGTGGTTGTTGTTTTTTAAAGAGGACCTGGTCTATCGACAATGTGGTAGGGGCTTCCAGTGAAGGGCAGATCGTATTTCTAAAATGGCTGATGGACTGTCTTTTTGTCACATTTTTGGGAACTAGTGAATGTAAAGGATTGCCAAGCTCCAAGAATGGTGAGCACATGTGTGTCATTTAAAACCAGGAAAGAGAGCACTCAGAGGCAGGGGCATAGCAGGGGTGGGGGGCTTCCGGGGTAATAGCCCCAGGTGCATGGGGGGGGGCACACTGGCAGGGTAGCTTGAGGGGGATGCAAGAGGCATGCGCCTTTATGATCAGTCCGTTGTGCCTTCCTATTGGAAGAGTGCATGACTGCCCTTCCTCAGTTTCTTCTGATGTTGTCTCGCCACTCATGGTCACCAGCACAATTCACATTGTGAGCTACCGCAGAAGGATTGTTTCCTAATAAAAACAACAAAAAATGTGTAAGGTTCTTCCCCACTCTTTTCTCTCTCCTTTTTTGGGTATATTTAAGTACTTAGGGAGCCTCACAAACAGATCAGCTGCTATCTCACAAGTGGCCATCTTACAACAAAGGACAAAATATATGCCAGATCACAGTGAGTTAAGAAAGAGAGCAACAAACAGAGAATAGGTTTGACTCATTAATTATCTCCTGCTACACACACTTGAAGTACTGACAGGAAGTCCTATTTTTAAACACATTTGTGCAGAGACCCAGCAGGGACCATGACAGCCTTTTCAACAGACGCATGCATTCACATCTTACTACCACTTATGGAATAATGTCACCATTTGTATTGATCAGTCAACAGTCTTTTGAAAAAAAAGAAAGCAAAATAAAGCCATGGTATACACTGGCACCAATAATTTAGACTTACTTTTTTTTAAAAAAAGAAAGTAATTGTACACAGACTACCTTAGCCATTATGATGGAAAGAACGAAATCATCATAAGGCAATGCAGTGAATTAACCCATCTATATTATCTCTGTCTTTGCCATCAGGACCACAGTAGTTCAACTGTTGGAGCTAACATCTACCATACAGAAAGCCTAAACATCAGTTGAGGATAAAGGCTTATCTCATTTACCTGGGATTCAGCCTCACTCAGTTTGATAGAACTGACTCTGTGAATAGGGACAGTAGAGAAATTCCCATTTAAAGGCGAACCTATCTAATCCACACTCTCTGAAAGCAACACATGAATTAAAAAAAGCCATCCTTCAAAAGTTGCACTTTTCTGAATTTTGCAATGCAATTCTCCAGTACAAATAAATGCACTTTACACTAGCACAGTTTTTCACATGGGACACTTCATGTACAGAACGGTTGAGTTGCACAAATCAACAAGCTCCCCTTTTCATTACACTTTGTTTTATTTAAATTAAGAGAATACAAAATATAGAAGAAAAAGTCTGCATTTTTTCCCTGTCGGGGGCGGGGGGGGGGTGTTACGTAGAAATATTTTTTTAAAATAAATAACTAAGTCATATTAAGTCCACCAAATAACAAAACTATAAAAGCAACAGAAAGCATCATTGCTATTGCGAACGTACATACTTTCACACAAACACTTGTACCTGTGTAGAGACAGCTTGAACCTGTGTTCGGTGCAATGTGTGAACAAGTCTTTTGAGGTTCCAGGAGGCCTGCCTTCCTGGCTTTTGACCAACAGCACTGCAATGCCAGCCTTACCCAAACCCACTTACTCCATGCAGCTATATGCAATTCATTCCGAGTCATATTATGTGATGAAAGGCAAATTGCCATTTCCTTCAGCAGCTGTACTCCTAACCTTTTCAGCCATATATTTTAAGGCCAAAGGAACAGCAAAAGATAACATTAGCACTGGGTTTAATTCCATGATTCAGGGGTGGGATAGAAGAACACAAAGCAGTAACATTCTGAAGTGTGCGGAGGCCTGAGGGACCTGCTCCCAGGTAAATAAGTATAGGGTAGCAGCATCAATCCTTTGCCAACATCCCAAAAAGCAGGGCTTCTTTTCAGCTGGAACTCAATTCAGGCACCTCTCAGGTGGGCGCCATTGCCATTCTAAGAGAACAAGGGTCCAAGGTGAGTTCCAACACCTCTTTTCCTAGAAAAACAGCACTTCCTAAAATGGTTCTTCTCATTAGTAGTCAATACATTGCCTTGCAGTTGTAGTTAGACTCCAACTCCCATCATCCCTGATCTGCTGGCTGGGTCTGATGGGAGATGGAGTCCAACAACAGCTGGAGGTAATGTAAAAAGGTAAAGGACTCCTGGATGGTTACGTCCAGTCAAAGGCAGCTATGGGGTGGCTTTCAGGCTGAGGGAGCTGTCGTTTGTCCACAGATAGCTTTCTGAATCATGTGGACAGCATGACTAAACTGATTCTGTTGCAGCATAACACCGTGACAGAAACTAGAGTGCACAGAAACACCGTTTACCTTCCTGCCACAGTGGTACCTATTTATCTACTTGTACTGGTGTGCTTTCAAACTGCTAGGTTGGCAGAAGCCGGGACAGAGCAATGGGAGCTCACTCCGTCGCGGAGATTTGAACCACCAACCTTCCGATCGGGAAGCCCAAGAGACTCAGTGGTTTAGACCACAGCGCCACCCGCGTCTGCAGCTGGAGGAGACCTCATTGGCTATTCCTGTTCTACATGATGGCATGGCTCACCAACAGACAGCAAGACCTTCCAAAGAGCAGGACATTAGTAAGACAACTACTGTAATAGGTTTCTAGCCCATAAAAAATGGATCTTAAGCCAAAATCGCTGGTGCAGTTTCTGGGTGTGGGTAGAAAAGTGGGGGGGGGGGAGAACTGTGATTCCACCCGCCTCCTCCAAGCTCCTACTGGAGCAAAATGATTGCTGTGAAGAAGTGCGGAAATCCTGTCCCCTTCTCCCTTCATCAGTCAGTACATGCAATGGAGGCGAACGGTGCAAGACACTGCTGTGTCCTGGCTAGCCAATAATGCCTCTGCCTACCACTCATTAACCTCAAATAATGGAAAGCAGGAACAGATTTACTCTGTCCTGGGCAGTTGGGGGAAAATGCTACCTGCCCATTTCCCTTTGTTTCATGCATTAGAAATAAGAATTGGAACATAACATGAAAAAGCATCCTGCTGGAAACAATATCTAACCCAACATCCTGTATCCCACAGTGGCCAATCTGATGCCAATGAGAAGCCCTGAAAATTGGACATGACAGCAGCTGGACTCTCCTGTTGTTGTTCTTCACTACTGGTATTGAGAGACATGGTGCCTTTGATAACTGGAGATACTGAATTATTTTTTAAAGAAAAGAAAGAAGAACATTGAAGGCAAGGACCAGGAAGATCCTGGAGGCGCAGAGCTCCAACAAGTCCATGCATAGCTATGGTCCTGATCCGCTACCCAGTTCTATGATTCTTGGTGCCTGTACAACAGAATAGGTTCAGAAATGTTTCCTCATATATTCTAAATAGCTGTTTGGGTAGGACCTATACGTCACCCTGGTGGCTTTCAGATGTTTTCGACTACAACTTTCATGAGCTGCAGTTAGCACAGCATTCCTAGCTGGGATTGCTGAGAGTTTTAATCCCAAAACTTCTGCAGGGTATACCAGGTTAGGGGAGTTTTCTACATGCCATAAGCACACAATATTTTGTGTACTGCTTCTAGCCACATCTTGTGACAGCATTCTATGTTCATTCAAGTTTTTCAAGCATCACATTTTAATTTTACTGAATACCGCCATTGTTTTCATGTTACAAGCAGCAAATGAACAGGGGCGTTGACCTCCTAACCTTCTTACCCGGCACATCTTTTTCACAGTTATTTGAATAGATTTTGTTCTATAACTTTAGGTCTGTGCTATTTTATATTTGATAAACTTGAAGCGGAGCAATGTACTTGCTTGTGTGGTCACTTGGAAAAGCCTTTGTAAGGCATAAACATGTCTTTTAGAATCAAGTCCATTGATGTTTCAAATCCAATTACAGCGACATGATTTTTTAAAAAACACAATGTTTCACATTATGAAATCAATGGTATTAGCGTTAAAGATGCTCTCCAAGACTTAAAGCCCAATGATAAGGCTCTCATGTAAACGGAAGAGTTGAAACAATATTCAGGCATGCAGTAAAGGAATTGTTCTGAGTCCTCTTTGAGACAGATGGCAGGGCATTTCTTCTGTTAATTCTAAGAATTAAATTTAAAAGAATTAAGTTTTATCACGAAGAATGAAATTAGCATTATTAAATAAAGCAGGAACTCTGCAGTTTGGAATTATCCCACAGAAAGGCTTTTTAAAAAGAACTTAAATATGACTCTTTTTGGCTCCTCCAAATGTTCTTGCTTGCTATTTCATGTTTAATTTAACCCTTTGAGCATTTTTGCAGACTACATCACAAATAAGCATTGTGGAAATCAAATAGACAGATACGTTTTATTAATTCGACTTGGGTAGGGGGTAGGAATTTATCAACCTAGTATCCCGTTATTAAATATGAAGATAAAGCAGGATTTCTGTTGTTGTTCATAATTTGGTTGCAAATTATTTCAGGGAGTATCTGACATGAAAATGCAAGAAGCTTCTGAATTGGCTAAGGGGTATCGGAGAGAATGTGAGTTAGGAACTCTATATTCCTAGATCAGTGGGGCCCAGAGTGGTTTATCCCAGGGGAAATGAAGACATTTGGGCTGTAACTCCCTACATGAGATGCTGAGAAAGCAAAGCATCTTTCGAAAGCCTGACATTCAAACGTGAAACTCATCCTAGGTTGAATGGGAGATAAGGTTGCCTCACCAATTTTCACTCCATTGTGAACCTTTTGGTCCTCATCTCTCTGCTGTCCCGTGGTACCTGCTGAATGCAACTTGCAGAAGGATGCACAACATAGTTTGCTTCGTCTGATGTTTTCACCCCTATTGCCACGATGCCACCCACATTTAGAGTAGCACTGTCCAGTCTGATCCCACTATACATTGGAGCCCATGGGTGTTTATTTTCTTTTCAAGACTTATTGTCTTATCAAGACTGTTGAAACTAGGGATGGACAAGTTATCAATGAACACATCACAGAAGCTCGGTCAGCTAATAATCCATTAGCCAATGAATGTAACAATACTCCCCAAAATCTCTATTATAATGTAAAGCATGTATAATGTATACCCTCCGACACCTTTTAGGGAACAACTGTGACCCCATCTTCCCAGATGCCATCTTTCCACTTTTCCTTCAAAATAGCAGCCATTTTGGCCACTGTGATCTCATGTGATTTTGCATCACAATTTCCCTCTGAGAAAGTGTTTTTCTGGGGCAGGGCACCCCAAAAAATGGAATGGGCCTTTTTTGCCCCCAGGACATTTGTGGGTATGATATTGTATCCGACTTACTCCAGGTAGACACATTGAAATAAATGAAAATGACAAACCGAAGTTATTTCAGTGGGTCTATTCAGAATATGCCTTAGTTGGGTTGCAACTCAAGAAACAGAGGGCTTTTGTACGAGGTTGTGCACTCAAGTCGATCAATAGGCTTCAGCATGCTCAACTCTGCATAGGATCAGACCACAACTTCCACTTGTGCTGTCATGGGCCATTTTGTCAGTGTTTGAAAAGGGAAAGGTTTCTGACCTCCTTTTTACTCCTTTGCCTAGTCCTCGGACCTTAGTTGGCACAGAAGAGTCTTTGAGAAAAAGTATTCTTGCAGAGTATTGCTGCTTTTATTCTTAAAAAGTCTTCTTCTCCAACCATGACCGACAGCTTTTACACACACCAAACGCAACCAGCTTTCTACCATCCCACCAACCCACACCAAACACTAACACTGACCACTCTATATATACAGGTACAATTTGGTGAAAGGTTGCATGAGTCATTGTAGGCCACTGACTCATGTTGACTTAGTTCTTTTAGCATTAAAGAAACAGCGGCCAATTTTTAGCCATGACACATTCCTCCAGGAAACACACCCTTTACTAACTGTCGTATTTGGCCACTGCTTCATGACACTGCAGAGATCACTCTGTAGAAGAACTAGCAATAACAGTTAGAGAAGGTATACAGAGTAAATGCCTGCAAGAAACTATTGTGTCTGCTAGCCTGTTTGTGGGGTAGCAGTTCTTCACATGCCATAGCCTTATACAGGATTTATACAGTGTTATCACCTGGGATGGTGTGGAACCTGTCCCCCTCTATTTTTCAGGCCATAAGCTGTAATACTATATCTATTATATCTCTAGCCACCATGCTGTTTCTAAGGTGTAAAGATAAAGGACCCATGGATGGTTAAGTCCAGTCAAAAGTGACTATAGGATGTGGCGCTTATCACACATTCAGAGCTGGCATTTGTCCACAGACAACTTTCTGGGTCATGTGGCCAGCATGACTAAACCGCTTCCGGTGCAATGGAACACCATGATGGAAACCAGAGTGCACAGAAATGCTGTTTACCTTCCTGCCACAGCAGTACCTATTTGTTTACTTGCACTGGCGTGCTTTCGAACTGCTAGGTTAGCAGGAGCTGGGATACAGCAACGGGAGCTCAACCCATCACGGGGATTCGAACCGCTAACCTTCTGGTTGGTAAGCCCAAGAGGCTCAGTGGTTTAGACTACCGCACCACCCACATCCCTATACAGTTTTATACAGTGGCTGGCTCAGTGTGACCCCTTTAAGAAATCTGATTCGGTATACCTGAGTGTGATAGCTAATGTGTTACAAAAAAATAATAATAGCAACCCCCAAAATAATAAAATAACCAGTCATTTGTGTCACAGAGCTTCAACTGGTCTTCTGATATCACACACTGTGTTCATATATACACTTGCTTTTCATGATCTATGTAGAAGCTGGTGTAGTAAACCGCATTGTTTCACAAAATGATTCTCCCCGCCTGGCCATTAATCTTTTAAACATCTCGGCCATATACCATCTTATGCAGTACAACTGTAACAGTCATCTAAAGAAAATGGATTAAGCGTTACATGTAGTTAAGAAAGCTTTGCGAAATGTATACTCTGAAATTACTAATTTGAAGTGAAAATAAAGCTTATGCTTTAACAAAGATCAGCTGTGTAGGTCTAGAAATAAATATGTTGAGCTCTATACCATAATTGCTCAAGGACATAAAATTTCACTACGCTATATTTAGAACTTGCTTTAAATAGAGTTCCAACCCAAAGATTATAGAATGAAAATAATTAAGAGGATGGCTGTAGTGTAATTTGTACAGAACAAAGGAAAAGAGGGAGAGTGAATCTTAACCATCTAAATCGAGAAACCAGAAGTTCTATTTATTATCCTTTTATCTGAGTTAAGTGGTAGCATTTCAGATTTCCCAAAATTAACATTACAACCTGACAGTGGATTGCAATCTGGTGAATGATTTTATTCCGATTTCTATCTCTAAATTATTTCTCCAAATCTGACAATGTCCAAGTTACATGGTGTGCATATAAAGATACTTTATTCTCTTATGCTCTTCCTAATCTTTGTATTCTTCCTCAATTAATTATATACATGCTATATACATGAATGGACCAAATGCCTCGTTTGGCCCAAACACTTGGACGTGTGGGAAAGAACATGGGGGCCTGATTGTTTTTCTAAAGAGAGGTCACAGAAACAGGACATTATTTTAGGGATTGAGAAAAGGCTTCCATATTAGAATGTGATGGGCGAGGCAGACCCACTATGCACTAGGTTCTGAGCAGGTGGGCCACTTTTGCTTACCAAGATGAAGAAGGGGAGGGGAGACATGGTGCAAATGTACTGTCAGAATCAATAGTGATCCAACTGCCAGGAAACCGGTGTAGTGTTTCTGCCCCTTTGAAAAGGGACACATAAGAAAGGCAACTGATTTGTTGGTGGCAAATATCTGTTAATGGCAGTGATAGACAAGTCAAGCATGAACTGTAATATATTGTCAGGCTTCAGGGAATCGGCTCTCTCACCCCCACCCCCAGCAGTACATAAACAGAACAAAGGAAAATGAGTCTTCTTACCAGTTAGAAACTTTAATGATCACAGCCAGAGAACAAATAATCCGTTTCCTAGGAATGGCGGTGCTCCCAATTAAGGGCTCCACCCACTTCCTCCCTAGTCACCCACATCACTACCGCGTCTTGTAACCTGAGCTCATAATCTCTGTGCTTTCTGTTCCGCCGCCTTATCAGCTCTTCTTGACCTTAGGCTGGGCGGATGAATGCTTTCCAGAGACAGTGAATCTGTTAACTCTCTCTCTGCCACTGCTTCTTCTCCTAGCTGTTCCCCATCCAGTATTTCCCAGCTTCTGCCTTCTGAACTCTGTCCCTCGGCAAACCACTGTTCCAAATCTATACTGCTCCTGGGAAGATTCAGGATCCTGATCAGGATCAAGGGGAGGGGGAGGCTCCCACAATTTCTCCTCAGCACAGCCCTCCTCAGCACGGTCCCTGACATATATGGGGGAGAGGGGACAACAACCCATATCTGATAAAAATGGAAGACAGACTTGAGCAGAATAATATAGTTGCAGTAGAAAAGAGATTCCGAATAAACATCAGGAAAAACTTTCTGACAGTAAGAGCTGTTCAATGGTGGGACAGTCTCCTTCTGGAGGTTGTGGACTCTCCTTCCTTGAAGGTTTTTAAGCAGAGGTTGAACTAGATGGCCCTTGGTCTTTTCCCCCAACTCTACAATTCTATGATTAGACACTGAGAGCCATTGCAAATTTCAGCTCGGTATCTTTAGTGACAAGCACTGTTTCAACACCGAAAGGCAAATGTGCAATGTTGACTTTTCCTTTTCACACGCTATCACAGTTTCCGTAATTAAAATGTCTTAAATATTGTCACATCAGAGGTAAAAGAGACGAGAGGGAGGGAAACGTTGCGTATGTGCGGCAAGATCCAGAAATGTTAAAATGTCAGTGGTGTCCTCAGGATACTTTAACAAGCTGGAGTAAGCGAGAAGGGAGGGTCACTATTTTTATGCTTAATTAAAAACAAATTTAATTTTAGAAAATATAAAAAAATCTCCATGACTTGCTTAACCCTGATTAGTTAGGGTGCACTGCAGTAGCAATGGATTTACAATGGTTTAATTGTGATTCGAGATCTCTGGGCAGCTGGCACTGAAAATAGCATGTTAACCAATCAGCCCCTGTATCAAAGCAAATGCTGTACGTTTCATTATGGCTTGAGCATGTGCATGTAAATTAATTACTGCTTTCTTAATTAGAGATTCAATTAGAGACTTCCTAATCCCAGCACCAGCATTTACTCTGTGTTACAAGATTGTGAGCTGAGGAGCCCCACCTTAGTACAGCTACTCTTGAGTTTATCAGTAACCACACTATTTCTGAGCACTGGTTTCAAATTCTCAACCCATGTATTTACAGCAGAAGCACACATTTCCACTGACTTCACATATGATGGGGTGCCATTTTCCCTACATGGAAACTATAATGCAGGGTTGGGGTAGAAGTGGAGCAGAGGGCTAGAGCAGATATAATTCCCACTATTCTGATAGCTGGCCATTCTGACTAGAGCTGAGTGATGGATGTCCGGCAACATATGGAAGGCTGCAGGCTCCGCAACCCTGGTCTCAAAACCCACTGCCAGTAGTAAAAGTATGTGTGTGAAGTGTCAGGAGTTCAGTCTACACTCGAGTAGGACCCTGGCAAAGACACATACCCGACTGGCATGTTCTCTCCCTCCTGGTCTTTTGTTCGGAAGCTTCAAAAGCTTTCTTCAGCCCGAACATCACAGTGACCGATGCCAACAGACATCGGCACACTTGGGAATCAGTGGAGTCTTCGCAGCTTGCGTAACAGACCTCAGCAAATCAGCATTTTGGCTAATCTACTTTATTTACATATAAACACACACGGAGCACTGCAACATGGCTCCCTATCTCTCTAGCATCAGACAGCAAAGAGAAAAAGAACAAAGGACTAGTCCCACTTCACAGAACACAGTAACACAAACATCCTGTCTCCATCACTTCCCACTCTGTGGAGTCAAAACATACCATGTCATGTGAAAGACAAAAATCCCATGACTGCAATCATGGAGCAGGAATTCTAATATGAAGTGTGCACGCAGCATCAAAAGCCCATTGCTTTTTTTCTTTTTAAAAAATGTTTAGGGTTACTCTCATTCCGTCTGAGACTCGGGAAACACTGTGACAGGAAATGAGGCCGCCATCGGGTGTAGCAACGGAACTGACGATTCACCGTGCTACAGAAGAAACTATTTTTTATTTTTTAGTTTTAGTTTCTTCTTCCGTTAGATTCACAAAATGTTTAGGGTATGCATACCCTTGAATCTCCTTAGAAAAAAAGCACTGCAAGAGCCCATTAAAGATTGCCAATGTGAATACTCTCAATAAAATCATGAGAAAGTCCCCCCGCACAATGTTCCCCCTTCCCCAAGAAAAAGAGGGGCATTTCCCAAACATTCTCCTCCATTTTTCATGGCAACCACCATTTCCCTCACCTCCACAACATCCCATAACAATGAATTGTAGGGGTGCAAAATGGTGGCCAGGCTGACAACAAGGTGGGGGGGAGAGAAGGCTATTCTGCTGCCACTGCTACCTACAAGCTCACCCCTAAGAAACCATTGGTGAATTTCTCTTCCCCCTGAAGAATATTGGACAAAGCAGTTCCCATCTGCTTCGGGCAGTGAATTTTGGAGAGGTCATTGTATTTCAGGTCCAACAACAGCATAGGTGAACCCATTGTCATCTTCCTCAAGTGAATCCATCACAAGAAAGTCTCAATAAAATACAGATATATTATAGATTATATATATATAATAACCAAACATATTTAGGAAGTTTCCCTTTTGCTGAATAATGCATAAAGCAGAAGAATGGCTGATAAAGATGCTGGACTATGTCGAATTGGTGAAAATGATCGGAGAAATCAGAGATCAAGAGAACAGTAAGTTTAATAAAGAATGGGGGAATTTTTTAAGTTACCTCAAAAAAACGGTAAACAATTGAAAACAATGGCAGGATTTTAAAAACACTTGCAATGAAGCGAGAACTATGTTAAAAATTGAGGTTTAAGAAAATATGGGAAATATGATACGATGCAGTTTGAAAAGAATATTTGGGGAAACCATGGAAGGGGATTCTGAGAATCCTAGTTGTAAAATGCTTATGATTTGATGAAAAATGTTAAAAGTTAATATATGTGTGTGTGTGTGCATTATACACACACACACACACACATATATATGCATAAAGCAAATCTCAGTCACCGTCTCCCAGCTTAACCTACCGCACAGGCAGGGGCGTTAACTTGGGCCCCACAAGTGGGTGTCCAGTGCGCACACATACACTGTGTTGTGATGCGATGACATCACACATGATGACACCATGACATCACATGTGACGGTGCAGCATGCACGCTCCAGCACCGTGGCAGTGACTAGATCAGGGCCTGCACCTCTGCTGCAGGGACTTGAGGTGGAGGTGCAGGCCCCGGTTCAGTCACTGCCACAGCACCGGAACGCAAGAGGTAAGGCAGTGGCTGTGGTGCGTGGCAGGTGGCAAGAGTCACTCATGCATGCTGCCCTCAAGCTGACCAGTTGGCTCAGGGTAGCAACTATCATAGCTAAGCTGGTTCAGTTGGTAGAACATGAGACTCTTCATCTTAGGGTTGTGGGTTGGGCAAAAGATTCCTGCATTGCAGGGGGTTGGACTCGATGGCCCTCATGGTTCCTCCCAATTCTACAATTTTATGCTGGGAGATAAGGAAAGTTGATTCCACCCTGCACGTCCAGAGTGAGCAGCAGAGGGCAGTGGCGTAGCGTGGGTTGTCAGCACCCGGGGCAAGGCAAGTAATTTGCGCCCCCCCCCCCACTGCACACTGTCCCTCCCCCAGATAGTCCCTCGCTCTCTCTCCGCACCGCAATGCACGCCTGGCACCCTCCCATCCACAGTGGGCGGCGACCCAGCGGCTCGGATTGGATTCGCACAGCCAGCACTGCAGTGAGAGAGAGTGAGTGAGCCAGGTAGGGGCAGAGAGCTGCGAGTGCGAGCGCGCCCACCCCCATGTTGCGCCCGGGCCCCCCTGCACCCCCCACGCTACGCCACTGGGAGAGGGTGAAGCTTTCTCGGAGCTTAATTCTACACACACACACACACAGAGAGAGAGAGAGAGAGAGAGAGAGAGAGAGAGAGAGGAGGGAATAAAAAGAGATCTGTCCCTTCATTTCCCTTCTTTTCTGGCGCTCAATTGAAGTATAACTAAAGTGTGTTTTAAAAGAGGCCTCAGCATCTTAACAAGAGGTCAGTAGTGGTGAGCACTTTTTTTAAAAAAAGTATCAAATAAAGTTGTTTCATTTTATCTTAAAACTAACACAGTTAGTTACTGAAGCCTGCCATCCTAAACTCCCTTACAAGGAAGTAAAATCCCTTCTGTGTAAACTTACATAGGATTGCAATGCTGAAATCTAGGGACTTAAATATTAAATACAACATATTCTGAAGGCATGCCAACCGAAAAAAAAGTTGTATGTTGTTTGGTTTATTTTTAAACGTTGACGATAATGATGAAATAGCTTTTTTTCAATTCATTAAAAAAAAAAAGATTGGGATATTTATCAGTGTTATTACTTTAGATGTGAAAAATGTTCAGATACGTACTGGCAGGCTGCCTCCAAAAGTAATAGCATAATAATATTCACGATACCCAACAAAATTAATGCAGGGTGAGATGACTCTTTCATCACAGCAGGAAAACTCAAAGGGGGGAAAAAACCACTGTCCTGAATATGGATCAAGGTTTTGTGCATTTAAAAGGGCAAGCCATTCAGGTACATGGTGATGCAGAAATGTTTATCTTAGACTGAGATTAAGACGTGCTGTCTGAGTATGCAGCAGCCCTTAAAATGCAATGATGTCCTTGGAATTCTGAATAATTTTCATAATCAAAGACATATACCATCCCGCACTGCAAGATAAACTTCCTACATTACATTTAGAAGACATGAACGTACCTCTGCATTATAGCATGCCTAAAATCCTCTTAACACATATGGGGCATACTCCAGACCCTCCAAGTTTCCCTATTTTTCAGGGACAGTCCCAGATTTACAGAAGTCATTCCGGTTTCTGATTTGATCCCGGAATGTCCCGCTTTTCCTTAGTTTGTCCCTAATTTCATTGGAGAAATGTTGGAGGGTATGGAATTATGCCACCCTTGAGCCAACTAGAGAAGTAACTATACACCCCTCTGTAGACATCTGAGAGCACAACCGTATACGATTTTTTTTAAAAAAATTGAATGCTTTATTACATTTTTATATATGTTGGAAACTGTTCAGAGTGGCTGGGGTAACCCAATCAGAAGGGTGGGGTATAAATAATAAAATTATTATTATTATTATTAGTAGTAGTAGTAGTAGTAGTAGTAGTATTTAGGGCATCCATATTTTCATCAGGGGAAATGTTGGAGGGTATAATATTCCAGTCCTCTCCTTGCAATCTGTTGAGCATGCAGAAAGGAGTCCTTGAATGGATATTTCAGTGTCTGAAGCATGAGAAACTTGTATGCACAGCCCTGTAGAGGAGAAGCATGGGTGGTACTACATACAGAAAGTGCAGGCAGGTATCCCCTAGCAGAGAACTGTCGGTATACTGTAATGTCTACATGCTCATCAAGCCCCTCTTGCATGCAGAAATATGCCCAACTTGTATTTGCCTTCAAGGAGAATGCTGAGAAACCAGAGTCTTGTTTGGAGAGAGCAGTACTCTTCACCGTTTATATCTGAATAAGATTTCAAGCGTTAGGATGAGTTGCAGGGCCACTCCTGCAACACTCAGTAGTTATAAAACACTAAGAGCCTAACACGATGCTAAACATGTTGTGAGGACATTAGATAGTGTTTAGATAGATATAGATAGATGATAGAGATGATGATAGATAGATAGATGATAGATAGATAGATAGATAGATAGATAGATAGATAGATGATAGATAGATGATAGATAGATTAGATTGATAGATGATAGATAGATTAGATAGATAGATGATAGATAGATGATAGATAGAGATAGATGATAGAGATAGAGATAGAGATAGAGATAGATGATAGATAGATAGATGATAGCCATTGCAAGGGCCCCAATTTTAATCAGGATCATAGCATGCAGGGAAGGGAGGTTTAACCCTTTCCCTGCTCACCATGATCCCAATGAAAATCCTCCCCTTGCTGCCGTTAGCCCTTCTTTGTGAGGGAGAAATTGTCATTTGAGTAATGTAGGGGGAAGAGTTAAGCCTCCTGCTTCCATACAATACAATGTTGATGGAAATAAGTCCCACTGATGGGCTTCCTAATGAGGTGTTTAGCATCGCATCTAGTTTGGCTGTAAAGTAACTCCCAAGCTAAGAATTAATGTGGAATGTAATATAACAAAGGAAGAAAGCAAAAAACCCCAGCATGGATACAGGTGAGTAACAGAGAAGCCTAGTCATAAAGTCAGAGGAACTATTTGCAAGATGCCAGCCTCAGCTGCTGTCAATTATTTCCCCCTTCTAACAAAGATATAAGTCTTCGGTCTTTTTGTTATGCACACCGTAACATATGAAAGCAAAATCATTCAACTAAAAATTGAGGCTGAATTTCAGAAAGAATCGTGCAATGGAAAGGATTTAGAGTAAACAAAAAGGCATTTCAAACTGTTCAACAGCCCTTCCCATTAAAAGCCACATCTTTGGAGAAGGAGAAAAGATGGGTTTTTGGGGGGGTTTTTTTAAGTATGACACCTGCCCATAGGTGGCATGCCATAGCGCAGCTCCTTTGATGTGCAGTGCTTCTCAAATGGGATAAATCACTGTTATGTATTGCAATATTTATAGCTTAATTCACAGCTCATAAGTGACAATGTTGAAATCAACTGTTGAATGCTGCAACTGGAAATTTAAGAAGCCCAGCTGTTCTAACTTTTGGCCACCCTTGTCTTTGAATGTGACCATTGCACATTCTTCAAAGATTTGGTTACTTTTATGCATCAGAAGTAAGTTATTAATTTCACATTAATAGTGCGATCCTATGAATGTCAGCTCATTACTCATGGGTCTCATTGAGTTCAATGGGACTGCATTCCATGGGAAAGTTTCAATGCTTCCCTCTGAAAATGAGCTTTCCATGCCAGTTTTTCTGGTGCAGGTTTTGAGATTCTTTTCATTCCAAACAATAAATTTCAGACAAGGAGCAGAAGCAATTTTTTAAAAAAGAAAAAAACATTTATGCATATGATCATTCGCTATAATTTGATTTATCCAAACAAAGTGGGAGATCAACCAAAATATTTGAGCTGCCAGAAACTAGCAAAAGAGAAAGAAAAGTGTGTTAATGGCTGATTCACACATATGCACATTTTATTCGATTTCATGATGACTGGCAGCTGAAATGTGTGAACTAGAAAATTATTGTGCTTGAGATAATATATGCAGCGATGGGAAAGTTCTATCACATTATATGCATAAGTCGTCATCATGTTGCAGTCATCAACTGATAAGCTTGCATGTGACAACTAGCCATAAGTTGCAGAAACTTATAGTGATATAAGACTGGGTGTTTAGATCAGGAAAGGGATGTTATGACTGCATGTTGTGTAAACCATTTAGAGAGCGAAGGTAATATTATACATAAACAGGTCAGATAAAGGAAATGAATATTCAATGAATATAATTAAATGTAGTAACGGCAAGCTCCTAGTTAAAGATTATTAATGTTTCTGGTTCTATGCAAAATTATACATTGTAGTGTGTAACATAACACAGCAGGAAAGTAATGTAAAGATGCTTTTTTTAAAAAAAAAAATAGTACTTTGTAGCTTATTCCACATCATTTTACATCATTCACATGGTACTATTGTCTTATCCAAAGTTTATTGCAATCGACTGAAGTTTCATTGACCTGATTCCCAAGATCTTTGAATTACGTCATCCAATCATTGAACGAAGGATCATTCTTAAACATTTCACAATATATATTCTGCAACTGCTTCACATGCGATACATTGAGTTTTATACTTCCCGCTTCTGTAAATCCAATGAAAAGGCTACTCTGATTAGAATGTATATTTATGAATAGATCCCTTCCATTTCCTACTCTGTGATAATAGCATTTATACATGTCAGACAAGCAAATGCATTTTAGCATCACATATAAAAATTTCCTAAGCCTGCTCTTGAACAATGTTTTGCTGTGCATGCATTATAAACAATCATATGTTTCTTCTTTAAAAAGTCCAGTTTAGGGTACAGTCCTGATAATGACGGCATGCCTCATAAACTAGGGAAACCGAAATATAACGTCACACAGATGTTGGTTTTCCCCAGCTCCCCAAGCTATTCAGTAACTGATCAACATTGATCAATATTTAGCCAAGAAACTGGAACACAATAACCTTTTGAATGACATTCACAGAGCTTTATAAAGTTAACAGTACGCATTATATACTCATCCAAAATGAATACTAAGAAGTCTGCCCTAGCTTTCACTCTGCCTTGCCTTTTCTTCATCCAAAGTTATCCCACATCATTAGCGATGGTGGTATATGGTGGCCATAGCAGTACCTTCCAAAGCCAGAAAAGATTTTCTTTTCCTGCAAATATTTAAGCATTTTCTATTTCTAGTTGGGCGGAAAACCCCCCAAAACAAAACAAAATCCATCAGGGGAAAATGAAACCACTTGTAATCACATTTATGGAGCAAATCAGCCCTTTTAGGGACCGATAAATGCTTCCAACAATAAACGGCCATTATTGGCAAATAAATAGTGACTTGCACCTGTGACACATGGCGTCAAGCATTCAGCCTCATTCATTATATTGGAAGGCGCACTTTCTATCTCTCCCTCTCTATCCCTGCTGCTATAATAAGACAGCTTTAATTGGAGCTATACATACCTGCCCATACCAACTGTATTCCAGCATTGTGACTTGTAGGGAAAGCCAAACCTTAGAAAACTCGGAAAAGTTTGTGAATACCCACTGTTTCATTAAGTGCAAAGCTAATGCCTTGCACCGCTCCTTTCCCTTTCAAGCGAGTGTGCGCCAGTCCACAACTTTTTTTTTACTTTTTTTTTTACCGAGCCACCAGTACTGCTACAATCCCAGCTTTGTTGAAGTGTTGTACTCTTGCAGCTAAAACCTGTTGATAATGAACCTGAACCCATTATTTTGAGTCAATGAATTGAAAGAAATAGGGCAAAGAATGAAAGCCACAGGGCCAATTACCAGCATTCTTTGATGTATTACTTGCTAGCACACACCAAATCACTTTGTGTCTTTGTCTTGATCCTCTCTGTTATTCATTAATTATTCTGGAAGGGTTAGAGTTCAGATAGCTAATTGCGCAGACAGTCTTTCTTGGTGGGGATTCTCCCTACGCTGACACTTTTCCCAACTGTGCCCAACCACCTTGTATTATGCCAATTAATCCAATTCTTGGCATTTTTGTACAACCTTCCAGGCTCTTTTAAAGTTATGCCTAAAATGTTTTCTCACTCCCCAGTCAGAAGGAGAAGCTGCTTGAAGAACTGACTAGATAATCAAGACTTGAAGGAGCTACCTGGTTTTCTTTTTTTGCTACAACAACCAGCCTACTGCTCTGGAATTTGTTGACTGAGTCATATTTTCCCACATTCGCCAGCCATAGACTTCCCACTGCAGTCCTCACTGATCTACGACATGCATTCTTGTACTGTACAATAAATATACAGGTGATAAAATCAGGCGACAGGAGGGCAAGGAAGTATGTTTTTTCTCAATGCAGGTTCTCGCAGAAATAATATTTTATGACATTCAGACTATTACACAATCAATGTAGAGTGGTGGTCTCTGAGGCCAACGACCAGCTTATGAGATATGACGGAGCAGAGAATGGCCTAAATAGCAAAGCTTGTTTTCAAAACATTGTGAAACACAACTTTTGTATTTTGGACATATTGCCTGTGACTCTTAGTATGCAATATCCAATACCCAGCAATTGGTTCAAAAGAACAATTCAATAATTATAGGAGTCTTTCATAATCTGTAGAACACCTAAGAGCATAAGGGAGTTGTCAAATGTTTGTTTATAGATTTGTTTATTTTATTTTTTTGCCATGAGAATCTAAATAAGCCTGGGACCATACTTTCTCCCAGCATGAACATACTCCATCATAAAAGGTTGTTAGAAATTTTTTTGATGGACTTGTGTTATTTCACACATACATCCAGTACCACTCAGGCTCCATCTTCAGGTGAAAGCTTTTTCATTTTAGATTGACCTGTTGGCTAGGCTAATACAGAATCTGTAAGGTCTCAAACTAACAAAATATCCCATTCCAAAGTCAGTTACAGAAATTGCAATGTCATCAAACCTAATAGGGCAACAAACGGTTGACGGGATTAGCAAACATTTCTACATCTTGCTTTTTCTAAGGCTTAACTGCTACCCACCTGAAAGGATGAGAATGATGTCTGACACGTCTGCTTTTTTATTTGGGCATGTGCATTATTCAAGGAATTATTCTACGATACTACAGCCATATTTTATACATGAAACAGAAGATAATGCATTATGTGGAGCAGGAAAGGTAAGACTTTGGGGGCATGCGTTCCCCCCACCCTCCATACAGTCTTCTTGGTAGGGGAGAAAATTGATACAGATCCAATTTAAAGCCAAATCTATCAGATTCACACTGTCCAAAACAATATGAAAACGGAAACACAGCTATTCTTCGAAATTTGCACTTATCTGAATTTTGCACTGTGATTCTCCAAGCAGCCAAGGTTTACAAAAATGCATCCATTACGGGAAATATGCATAAGTTGATTAGGGAGAATAACATACAAAAATAAATTGCATTAATGCATATTAAGGGGATGGCTTTTCCATTTGCCTTGCCCCACCCCTCAGCGCTAGAAACCTTCATAGGGGGACCTGCTGTCAGAAGAACTGGGAAGTGCTGACCATCAGAGATGACTGGTTCCACTTACCTTGCCCTATTCTCCAGCTCTACGAGCCTTCATAAGAGAGTTGCTTAATGGATATTTTGACTTGACCTATTGGTAAGCTGGGAGTTGCTTTGGGATCTTCTTTCTGCCATTGTAAACTCTAGATTACTAGATTACTCTAGATTACTCTAGATTACTACAGTAAACCTCTAGATTACTGTAACACAGTCTAGGCAAGGCTACCCTTGTAGACTGTTTAGAAGCTGCACTTGGTACACAATGCTGCTGTTGGGTTTCTGAGCAGCACATGAAGTCAGTGTCATATCACAGCTATTTGCCATGAGTTGTACTGGCACTAATTTGCTACTGAGCCCTATTTACAGCAGCAATATGGATTGTACGGTTTAAAAACTTGATGGGACACTTAATACAGGCCAGCCAAAGCACTGAAATCTGCAAGCAGACAGGTATCAATGGATGTCACCCACTGTGCTTCTTAAAAAATGAAAACATTCACTGGGAGATGCTGATTGATCTTGACCGTTGTGAATGCCACTGAAGAGTTAGCATAATACTTAACTTTAATGTACAGTCTTGACAATTGTATCTGTTTCTTTGCTAATCAGTCTGCTCCATGAACCAATTTTCCCACGATCTCCAAATCAGTATCTTCTCCCCCCAAAATGCTGTATGTGTGTGTGTGTGTGTTTGTGTGTGCACGTGTGTTTTCACCACTGTCTTGATTTTAAAGTGGAAATAACGAAAATTCAGGAGTTAAATATTAATATTTCATTCCTATGTTGTGCTCTTTTTTTTAACCAATTGCAATTTGAACTTCACCTAACTGAAAAAGACTGCAGACTTCACTCAATTAGCAGTAATAGGATTAAAAACATAGCTTTGGAACTGAAGATTTAAATAGGGGGGGAAATCTTGGCAAATATACACTGCATATGCCAAATTAATCTCAAAATAAATATGCAGTCTTGGATAAAATAAGTGGAATGTGGAATTTTAGCTCTCTCTCTCTCTCTTCATCCCCACTTCATCCCCAACACACACACACACACACTTTCTAGTATTTGACTTTCTTGAGATTTTTGCTTTATGAATTGTGACTGACCCAGAATATCAGTTCTTTTCCCTTTGACTATAGCACTCTCCTTAATATGAGCAGTCATTCACAACAGGCTTCCCTCTGAAGGAATGCTTCGTTGTATTTTCTTCTGGGTACCCCATAGTTCTAAATATGGATACTTATTGCACTGACATCCGTGAGGCTTTAAGGGAGCAAAGTATGTTTGGCAGAAGATGTCAGATTAGCCTAAGTGATGGATCTTACCTTACTTCTTTTGTCATGATATGACCCACACAATCAGATCACTGCACAGTAAACATGCAATTCTTTTCTTTGTGTACTTGTGTACATTCCTCACATCTTCCTTCAAGATTGCACTGCTGTCATGGAAATACACTATTTTCTGAGCTCTCGAAGCACAATATTTTGAACCTGGGAAAATGTGATACTTTCCCCCTCCCTCCATTTAACATGACAAAGGTGAACCTGTGGCTCCTCAGATATTGTCAAGTCCAACCTTCCCATGCTGGGCAGAGCTGAGGGCAACTGGAGTCGAACATCTAGACAGCCACAGGGTCTCCTTCCCTGAAAATACATTTATTATTGGGCAGAACCAACTTGTGTGAGTCAGCCTTCTCACATGGTCCTGGGCTTTTAAGAAAGCACCCCACACACCACTTAGGCACTGCAGTTTTAGAAAAATCCAAGCAACGGGTGTCACAAGCTATAGCTTGGTGATAGAACAGGTATGGCAAACCTTTAGCCTTGTTGCTGAACTACAACTCCCATCAGCCCAAGCAAGAATGACCAATGGCCATGGATGAAGGAGGATTTTGCAACATGTGGCGCGCCAAAGGTTCCACACATTTGGCAGGAGAACATCTCCTTTGCAAGCAGAAGGTCCCAAATTCAATCGCTGGCATATCCTGGTATCATGAAGACACCACCGTTTTTTACTACTTTCATTCCAAGGAAACCCAACCCAAAGTATGGGTTGGCATCCCTGAAATCTCTCACTGCTTAGTTTTTAAAACTTCCAGACTCCAAAAACCCACTCTTTAAAGGTTGAAATTTTTGTGGTCAACTAAATTGAGTCAACAGTGTGATGCAGCAGCAAAAGTAAAGCTAACACTATTCCAGGCTGAATCAACAGAAGTATAGTGTCCACATCAAGGGAAGTAATAGTACCACTCTATTCTGCCTTAGTCAGACCACACCTGGAATACTGTGTCCAGTTCTGGGCATTACATTTTAAGAAGGATATTGACAAGTTGGAATGTGTGCACAGGAGGGCAACCAAGATGATCAAGGGTCTGGAAATGAAGTCTTATGAGGAACGCTTGAAGTCGCTGGGTATGTTTAGCCTGGAGAAGAGGAGACTGAGAGGAGATATGATAGCCATCTTCAAATATCTTAAGGGCTGTCACATGGAAGACGGAGCATGCTTGTTTTCTCCTGCTCTTAAGGGTAGACTCAAGGCAATGGCTTCAAGTTACAAGAAAGTGGATTCCAACTAAACGTTAGGAAAAACTTTTTGACAGTCAGAGCTGTTTGGCAGTGGAACAGACTCCCACAAGAGGTGGTGGACTGTCCTTCCTTGGAGGTTTTTAAGCAGAGGTTAGATGGCCATCTGTCATGGATGCTTCAGCTGAGATTCCTGCATTGCAGGGGTTGGACTAGATGGCCCTTGGGTCCCTTCCAACTCTAAGATTCTGTTCTTCTATTATTATTCTAAGTAGGCAAAGCTCAATATGCTTCACTCAGCATTTTTGTGTGTGAATGTTTTTAACTTGGCTTGATTCTGATTCAAGTGAGAACATTGCTAGAGATACCCTGATGCCTGCTATTGATATGCTTGCGTTAATACCTCAATATTTTTGCAAGGCTAGGTAGATATTTTGGGTTTTTTTTAAAAAAAAAAACATGTACCATTATTACTGAACAACAGAGACTCCTTGAAGGGAACTTACAAAACAAAGGTCTAAGATTAATTGGTATTGGTGCTCAGTTTCTAGAAACAAGCTTGATATTTGACAACAGGCTGAGATAGGTGGTGTAATTATTGCCCTCTGTCACTTTGCTAAGATAGTGAGCCTAAGAAAGCTTTTCAGTTACTAAATTGAAAATGCACTGGGTAGATAAAGGCTAACATGCTAATTAATTGTGTGGGAAGAATACATTTAATGTAAATATTTTTCATCTCCATGGTTGACATGCCACTTCTTGCATTAAAGCATTCATTATGCACATGTAGTTGCCTGAATTTTCAAATTTAGTTCAAAATAAAAGAAAACTCAACGAAAGCTCAATTTACTAGTACCTTGTACAAGTGACCACCTCTCTGAATTATTTCCTAAACCTGTAAAATCACTACGTACTTATTGCGTAATTAAGATAATTAGGTTGGGAGCAAGTTGAACTTTTTTGGACCAATTTCTGAGAAGTGATGCACTGTTTTGCATTGTTAGCAAGATATGGAAAAATTAGTTGCACAGGGGCTAGAAAAAGCTCCACTTCATATTTCTATATGCAAACCAGAGTTTCAAACATCTATTGGTTTAATTGGTAGGCCACTTAAATAAAATGTTTGTTTTCTAATCTGTAAGATTCTTGAACATGCTGGTGTTTTTTTAGAAGAGCTAAGAATTTTTCACAAACAATTTTTGTGTTACTATAAAGTTTGCAGGGGGCTCCATTTTATAACTTCATTTTTGTTTTGTTTTTTAATCAATTTTTCATTATTGCTAAAGCAGTATTGCTAGGATTTTTAGAAATGAAAGAGATTTATAATGTTATAATACCATGGTGTAATAGCATTATTGCAGTACGGTGTAATAGCAGTACAGTGGTACCTTGGGTTACATATGCTTCAGGTTACATACACTTTAGTTTACAGACTCCGCTAACCCAAAAATTGTGCTTCAGGTTAAGAACTTTGCTTCAGGATGAGAACAGAAATCATGCTCCGGCGGCGCGGCAGCAGCAGGAGGCCCCATTAGCTAAAGTGGTGCTTCAGGTTAAGAACAGTTTCAGGTTAAGAACAGACCTTCAGAACGAATTAAGTACTTAACCCGAGGTACCACTGTATGCTTCTTTTTCAATGCAAAAAGAATGGGTCGGCAAAATGGGATGCGGGTGGCACTGTGGGTTAAAGCCTCAGTGCCTAGGGCTTGCCGATCGAAAGGTCGGCGGTTCGAATCCCTGCGGCGGGGTGCGCTCCCGCTGTTCGGCCCCAGCGCCTGCCAACCTAGCAGTTCGAAAGCACCCCTGGGTGCAAGTAGATAAATAGGGACCGCTTACTAGCTGGAAGGTAAATGACGTTTCCGTGTGCGGCTCTGGCTCGCCAGAGCAGCAATGTCACGCTGGCCACGTGACCCGGAAGTGTCTTCGGACAGCGCTGGCCCTTGGCCTCTTTGAGTGAGATGGGCGCACAACCCTAGAGTCTGTCAAGACTGGCCCATACGGGCAGGGGTACCTTTACCTTTACCTTTACCACTGTATGCTTCTTTTTCAATGCAAAAGAAAAGGTGGAATTGTGTTTTAGCAATAATTAAAAGACTGATTAAAAAATGAAAATGGGGTCATAGTATGGTACCCACAATAGTTATAGCTATAACGTGTGCTAAGCTACAGGTAACTCCACTCAAAATAGGTATGTTCTGCCCAAAGATGTCGACAAAACATAGTGAGATAATACATACAGAAAAAGTGCAATACTCTCAATAGTGTAGCAATGCTGCATGTAAATTACAACAGAGGAACAAGGACTGAGTAGGATGCGGAGTAGAGAAGTTGAAAAATTCTGGTGGAAACGGGAGAGGAAATTGCAAATATTTGTTTATTCCTCCCGTGTCCAAAACAAACATCAGCTCAGCAACTGTGATCACCATCGCTGTTCCCCCCGCCTTTCAGTCCATGAATTGATTACGTCTCCCACCCCTTGTTTCCTTAGCACCGAAATGAATGAGGAGGAATAACTTAGTGATGTGGTAACTAAACATAGCATAATTAAGTTATGTAATTGATTACATTGATTAATTAAGTAAATTACGTAAGTTACATAGCTTGACCATTGCCGGGTGGAAGATGAACTGCAGTGAAACAGAGGCAGTGCTGCATAGGACACATACAAGGTAGAATGGAAGATAATGCTAACTGTTGGGATAGCTCAGTTGGTAGAGAATGAGACTCTTAATCTCAGGGTTGTGGGTTCAAGGCCCACATTGGGCAAATGATTGAACTAGATTTTTCATCTTTCAGTAGTCTTAGTCATGCTTGACTCTCCATGATCCCATGAACCAGAGCATTTCTTCTCAAAGCTTCTCCTTTTGTCCATGGAGTGTTCATGGTTTCCCCAGCCACTCTGTGCAGCTCCCAATAGAATATTAAAGGTAAAGGGACCCCTGACCATTAGGTCCAGTCGTGACCGACTCTGGGGTTGCGGCACTCATCTTGCTTTATTGGCCGAGGGAGCCGGCGTACAGCTTCCAGGTCATGTGGCTAGCATGACTAAGCTGCTTCTGGCAAACCAGAGCAGCGCACAGAAACGCCGTTTACCTTCCCGCCAGAGCGGTACCTATTTATCTACTTGTACTTTGACATGCTTTCGAACTGCTAGGTGGGCAGGAGCAGGGACCGAGCAACGGGAGCTCACCCTGTCACAGGGATTCAAACCGCCGACCTTCTGATCGGCAAGTCCTAGGCTCTGTGGTCTAACCCACAGCACCAATACAATTCTATAATTCCTACATCCCTAATGAGGAGACACTCCTCTGGAATCAGCCACGTTTCTGGAAGAGAAGAAAGTAACAAGAGCAATGGCAGTTCCATCCACCCTTAAAAGGGATTTTATCTTCATCCTGACAGCCGGTTAATAAATGAAGCAAGCCAAAGTCTCAGTGATTTGCCCAAAGCCATATTAAAATCAGAGGACTACTGGCCGAGAGTCCTAGCAATAGGAAATTTACTTCCTGCTCGTCTTTTTCAAGCGGCAGAGCAGGAATCACCAATGAGAACCGTCGCTGTAGATCAGACACAGCAAATGCAAACAGCGGGGCGCCCACGTTGATATGTGGCACTTTTTGCGGTCGGTCGACCCAAACAGGAACACAACAGAGGAATTGTTGCCATTCTTTACAAAGCTTAGGGGACTTGCGGTTCTTAAAAACTGCATTCCTCTATTAATCCGAAAGCCAGCTCTTACACAAGCAGCCCAATGCATGCCTCCGAACACTGCTTCATTTGTTATCTGCTCCCTGACCTGAGAAGAACACCTTCGCAGCAAAAGCAACACTAATTTGGCACCTTGCATCACTTCTGGGGGCCTTTCAAAGCAGCTGCATTTTAAGTCTAATTAGAAAATGGCACACAGGATTAATTTAGAGGGTTCTTTTCTATACATTTACAGGCTGACAAGAGCTCAAATACATGTTTGCACCCAGCCCGCTAAAGGGGTTCACATTCTTGCGAGTTCTGCATCCTTGGGACAGGGTTTAATTAGTATTACCACCAAACAGGTTGCTTGGCAGTTGTAGAAAAGCAGGGAAGTATTACGAGTCAACCTGGTGGGTAAATGCAACACTGCAGAACCGAAGATCATAGGAATATATATGCTGATAGGTGTGCTTTTTTATTATTATTTAAATAAGATTTTTTTTTTTTAAAAAAAGTAGAATAGCAAATTGGGGGGGGGGGGCAACCAGAAGCATTCCAGGAGGGCTGCCCTCGGCACAGAGACATTTTAATGCTTTTTGCAAATCAGACTTGGTTTGAAGTCAGCAACAGGAGGACCAACCACTGTCTGTGTGATTGCTTTCTCCTCTATTATGCCCAGGTCCATCTTGTGAAATCCTCTTCCCCCTTGCATCAGCATACAGAACTCTATCACAGATTCAAATAATAGAAATAATTATTCAGGGGATTCTAATAATAAAGAATTTATTTCCCCAAATTCAGAGAGAGGAGATATTATACACACACACACAATCAAGGACAATTCTAACATCCAAAAGGGTCAAATCACAATGAAACGGTATCATTGAGGCAAAGCCTTTTATTCCTTTCCGTCCTTAATAAATGGGAAGTGGGGGGCTCTCCCACTCACTTCGGCAGATGCTAATTGAAGCTGAACATCTCCTGCTTGAGAGAGAGAGAGAGAGAGAAATTTTGCTTCAAAGGAGATTAAACTCGGGAACAAAGTGAGAGTTTCTTTTTCTTATAATAAAGGCTTTTGGATAGTCATTAAATCTGAATTACAGGTTTAACAAACACTTGCATAAGAATCATTAATATCATCCTTCAGGATGTCACGTAATTACTAATGCTGTTCGTTTCAGATGTCAGCTCCTTTCAAAATTCAATTATCACACCCTCTTCCATAAAGTTGCAGCCCTGCCACTTCACAAGTGGATCTCCTTCTCGGGCTGCTCCTACTCGACTGTGTTTTAGAACTGGCACATAGCTTGGGTGTAAGGCTGCTTGACACATCTCCATTAGAGTTCGCACAATGAAATAGTTAGTCAGAGGGTGACACTCCTTTGGCCTGTCAATAAGAGGATTCACACTTTCCCCCCTCCATCCCCCGCCTTCCTGGCTGGGCTCCTATTGCTGACTTGCATGTAGGGCAGAAATTCTGCTGTTGAAACTTTCCCCAGCCTGGAGATACAGCAATAGGAAACACCACACCTGTTGAGTAGTTTTCATGTCTGCCATTCAGCTTTTAATAGAATAGGGATGGGGAATCTTCCAGTGTTGTTGGGCTCCCATCAGCACCAGCCAACGTGGCCAACGATCAGGGATGATGGACACTGTAGTCTAGCAACATCTGCCACAGGTTCCCCATATTTGGGACAGAGTTTCTGAAAGGGAGAAGAGAGGTGGCAACGGGAACAAGACAAGGAAATCCATTCAGTGGCGTAGCGTGGGTTGTCAGCACCCGGGGCAAGGCAAGTAATTTGCGCCCCCGCTGCACTGTCCCACCCCCAGATAGTCCCTCGCTCTCTCTCCGCACCGCACCGCACGCCTGGCACCCTCCCCTCCACAGTGGGCGGCGACCCGGCGGCTCGGATCGAATTCGCACAGCCAGCACTGCAGTGAGAGAGAGTGAGTGAGCTGCGAGTGCGAGCGCCCCCCCCAGATGTTGCGCCCGGTGTGGCTGGCCCCCCCTGCACCCCCCACGCTACGCCACTGAATCCATTTGGGTTTTCCAGAGTGCAGGGGGAGAGAGTTGCTATCTCCTCACCCTGCCACAGGCAAGTGTACTGCTCCTTCATGACATGCATGGAATCCATGAGTCCTCACTTTACTTCAGCATCTTGTTCAAAAGGTGGAGCTATATGTGTCCCTGAATAGGTGTATCTCTATCTTTGAATGAGACACAAGAGTACTGCGAAAGAAAACACACCATTCACATTTCTACTCCTATCATGTCCAAAGCCACCTAAAATTAACCTTAAGAACATAAGCTTTGATCTCCATCCATTACCACACCGACAGTCCTTACACTCACCACTCCAGTTTTTTCTCCCCACCCTGGACCTGAACTATTCGTGTTTTACCATTAAAATGTGGGCATCTGTTTATATGTGGTGGGGTGCAAGATTATCTCTGCTATATATTTTGGAAAGCAGTTTATCTGATCCCTATGCATTTGGGCATCTCCTAAGATGTTGTAGGGGACGCGGGTGGCACTGTGGGTTAAACCGCAGAGCCTAGAACTTGCTGATCAGAAAAAGTTTTTGTAATGGGGGAATCACATGGGCAGAAGACGGCACTCCACAGCGCCATCTGGTGTCACAGTATTATAACGCATATGAAATGCTTTTTTTTTACTAAGGTAGCTGAGTCCTTAGATTGGACAGCCCTTCAAAGAGAAGTAGGTGATGAACCTTAAAAAAACCCAAGAAAGTCCCTGCAGGGCCAAACCAAAGAGACCTTCCATCATCTGCTGCTCAGGTGTCCCTGAAGTCTCAAAAGCAAGTCCCTTCTGATCCTTGATTGCAGGAGCTATCATGCAGGCTAAAACATTGATCATAAAAATAAATCATATTTAAAATATAGTAACCATATAACCAACAACCACAGCACAGCATGTAATTCAACAGAAGCAGGAATGTGGCTGGTGGTCTTATTAACCTTCAAGTGCCAGGCTGACCGGGTGTTGGAGTGTGGAAACTGGATAGTGGAGTTTCATGGATGAAGGCATGGGTGGAAGACTGAAAAGGAGCACTCCACGCTGTAGCATTTTGTTGCACGCCCCACTTGTCTCAGCAAAACCCACTCATCTGTCCATTTCTCTCGTGGATTTCTTTCTTTCTTTATGGTCCCCCAAAAGGGATGGAAGGCGATATTTCTACAGGGTCTTATTTTGGTCAACATGAAGTCACACTGCATTGAGTACACCTGGCTCGGATTGCCACAGAGGTGTAGCGAGGTGAGATGTGCCTGATGATTGTCTTCCAAAGCAACTACTGTATTCCAAACCTAAAAATGGAAAGCGTAATGCTGGTGGTCAACAAAAGAGGTTTAAAGACTGTCTCAAGGCAAATCTTTAAAAATGTAGTATAAACACCGACAACTGGGAAACACTGGCCTACGAGCGCTCCAGTTGGAGAACAGCCTTTACCAAAGGTGTCATGGACTTTGAAGACACTCGAACTCGGGATGTAAGGGAGAAACGTGCTAAGAGGAAGGCACGCTTGGCAAATCCACACCGTGATCAACCCCCACCCGGAAACCTATGTCCCCACTGTGGAAGGACGTGTGGGTCCAGAATTGGCCTCCACAGTCACTTACGGACTCATTGTTAAAACCATGTTTATGGGAGACAATCTTACTCGGCTACAAGTGATCACCAAAGAAGAAGTCATTGTGCAGATGAAGCTGTTGGTTTTCCTTCCCGGGGAGGGAGATTGGCAGGACCTGATGGGGCGACACTGAGGCAGGTCCCAGGTATTGCTCCCAATTAAAGGCGGATTGCATGAAAACAAGGAAAGCTGGTGCACTGTACTAATGTGAAGTGGCCTACTCTTAGGTCTTATTAGGAGCCATCTCAATCAGCATTTCTCCCTGTTGATTGATAGGAAGAGGAATGTGTGGCAGGAGCAGATCATTACGGCACATTAACGCAGATAGGAGACAAATGCCCACAGGGCCTTGAAACACGATGAGGAATAAATAAAAACTGTTTGGCAGTCGGTGGAGGTGGGGAGATAAAAATTCTTCATTTCCCCAGGCTAGAGTGGAGGAAAGTGAAACAAATGGCACACAGAAGGTGCCGAATCAGAAAAAAGGAAGCAGCAAGCCAGGTCGAGGACGCTCATTAGCAGTCAACAATACTTTCAATATATTGATAACTTTATTCATATTTTCAGATCCTAAAGAACTCTCCATTTCTCCTCCTTCCTGCTACTAAATACAGTCTGAAAACACCAACAAAAAAGGAAAAGGAGCCCATGCTTTGTCTAACCTCATTGAATTTTATATTTATATTCAGGTATACCCTGAGTAAAAGTTAGCTGGATACTGTTTGTGTGTTATTTTTGTACACTGCTTTGGAGTAAACAACAGAGCAGGGCATAAGCAAACTTATTTTTAGATGTGACCTATATTTTGTAAGGAAGGACTCAAATGTATCAGCAGAAAAAGATCTGTTGTATTTGGCCACTTTTTTTAAAAAAAAGTGGGGGTTGAGGGCATTGACTAGGGCCAAACGGCCTCTTCTTGGGGGTTCGTTATCTTTCTGTTTCAGAGAAATTCCTCTCAGCTGAAGAGGTAGTACTGTTAGAACATTTAACATAGTTCTATTTTTTTCCTCCCTGTTCCACTCTGAGCACAGTTGGGGAACTTAAAAAAAAAAAATCACTGTAAAAAGACACACACAGACACACACACACACAAATAATGCAGACACAACTAATTTAATTTCTACAGTGTCAGTCTGTTACAGTGAGAGAACGGTTTCCATAAATAGAAAGCTAAATTAACGTTATGGTCGCAACAGTGCACCCACAAGGCCACACAATCCCTAATGTGCCACTAAAAATAAAATAAAAAAGATGAGAAGAAACAGTTGGCATTCAGTTAACAATCATGTTTGGAGGCTTGTGGCGGACTTTGTTATTCCAAGGGAAGCCAGGTACAAGTCTCTCGGGATTATGTACAAAGGCAGGGAAAAAAGTGGACATTTCTGAAACTCAAAGGTGACTGCTGGGTTAATAAAACAGCCTGTTTTCTGTTCACCCACTCTTCCTCACAGTGTGCAGGTACATTAAAATACGTCAAAAGGAAAACCATTTGCTGTGGAGAAATAATTCAGCTAAAAGTCAAAATTTCCAGCTGGTGCATCGCTTTAGAGAAAGCATGTGTGTGTGTGCTCTCTCTCTCTCTCACACACACACATTTACAAAGTGACCCGCACATCTCATCGGATGAAAGTTGATCTCCTCATTAAAGTAGAAACAAACACTCAACATAGGAACAACTGCCAGGTGCAAAAAATAATATACTACACTGGATATCAAAAGCCTGCATTTCCCCGTCCCTGTTGCCTATCAGCACTGCAGCTGACTCCAAATGTAAGGAACCTCTTGAAAGCATAATGAGGGCAAAGCTGACTCTAGCCATTTGCTAAAGCAGTTTTGTTGCTGTTAGCCATCTAGAATTGCAAGTGCATTGTTGTCCCATAATAGGGGGAAAGTGCCTCCGTTTCTTGTTAACAATCCGCTTGCTATGGAGTCTATTAAGACACACAGAAGTTTGAGTTTGGTATGAAACATCATCTTAATTAAGGGTTGATCTACCTCATACATACCACATACAGAGTCCGGTACACATGGCGGTTGTAACATGTAGGGCAGCATGCTTTGTGTCCATCTCTCAAGTTGTACGGACAGAAGCAATTCACACTGAGCTTCTTTGCACAACACGGCCTCTGGAAGGAGCAGAGGTCCTCAGTCAGCCTCTACATTGGGAATGGAGAAAGGGCTGGACTACAACTTCTATCACCCTGGCCGCTGGCCATGCTTCCTAGGGTTGATGGGAGCCAGAGTTCATACATATATACTCAGAAGGAGGAAATCCTGCTGTGTTTGGTGGGTCTTCCATCCCAAGTAAATGTGCATAGCATTCCAGCCTTAAAGACACAACATTCCCGTTGAGAGGAACAGGACTATCCCAAGCAAGTAAGGCTTAGAATCATCGGTTTCATGATTCACATGAAACATTAACATAATATCATAGTTGGCTGATGATTTGCTACCAGGCCAGGTTCGAAATTATTGATTCACTAAGCCAAACACAACTTGGGCGCAACGTACCTTCAAGACCATCTGATCCTTTATACTCCACCTCAGTCACTGAGATCCTCGGATGGGGCCTTTCTGGTAAGTTCCCATGCTCCTGAGGTTTGGTTGAGGACCAAGACTTTGGTGTGGCAGACCCTGCCCAGTGAAACTCCCTACCTGAAAAGGTCCACCAGGAAGCATCCCTGCCTCCTTTCAGACATCCCTTGAAAACTGTACTACAAGATGTGACTGGAAAGTTTAGTGAATGGTCACAGAAATCAAACAGCGCTAAATATTCAAACATACAATTGGCATCAGAAACCCATGAAATGCTCACAATTGGGTACAGAGCTGAAGCTGTAACTTGAAAGACAGTGTATGAGTGGCAGGCCGTAGAGCAAAACAGCAGCAAATGTCGACGGAGTTCGTGAGTTATTGATGCGGGATCGTCCATCTGAATGATGGCGGAAGAATTGCATATTTTCCACGTGAAATTGTGGCTGAGGTTACTGAGTTGTCCCACCCTCCATATTCTCCTGATCTGGCCCCACTGGATTTCTTTCTTTTTCCAAAACTGAAATCTGCACTGAGAGGACACAGATTTCCCAACGTTTCACACATCTAAGCTGCTGCGATGAGGGAACTGAAAGCAGGTTTCCAACAGTTCTATGAACATTGTCAACGGTGCATTGTATCAGAGGGGGCCTACTTTGAAGGCCTGTAAGGTTGTATGTTTGAATATTTCTCGCTGTCCGATTTCTGTGACCATTCACCAAACTTTCCGGTCACACCTTGTATTTAGATATCCCTTCACTATATGATTTTTTTTCTTTTAACCGGCTGTTTCATTAATGTTTTAAATTATGTTTTCTAGATATAGTGATTTATTTTGTTGATATATTTTATGAACGTACATATCATACATATTCAAATAAATAAATAAAATATGCTGACATGCTCACACTGTGTTGCATTTGGACTTTGCTGGAAGTTGAAAGCTACTGGATTCTATTATGAACATGTGGGCCTCATCTGAAGAGCAAAAAAGGGTTACAAGCAGGTAAGGAAAAGTTAGTGAAAATTGCTCCCTCCCCTTTCAATAAGTGGGAGAATAATTCCATTCACAGGATCTCAGAATCCAACCATTGTCTCTGAACTCAAATTGAATTGGATATTCTCCTCTCTTGTTGGGTCTAGCAAGCAACATATGTGATAACTTTACCTATTCTCCCAGTCTAGGTTTCCCAACAGGTGAATAGCAGAGCAAAATGGATGGATTATCCTACTAATTAGCTTTGAATATTAGAACAACAGTAACCCACAAATAAATTCCTTATGATGGTCAAAGACTTTATTTGGATCTATGAATAAATGCATTTGAAGGAATAAAAATATTAATAAAAATAATAGTTGAGAATATCCAAGATTAGATATTTAAATAAAAAATATAACACCCCAACAATAAATACAAGTTTAGATGTGTGCAACACGCATTACTCAAGAATCTAATGAGGATTTTATATTCTACAATGCTAGAGCTTTTCTTTAGTTTCTTCTGTCTTTCCATAAGATCATAACCCCTTTCCCCATTATGCAAATACATAACTAAGACCCTTTGAAGAATGCATTTTATGAGCCTGTTAGACAATAATGGCTTTTAAGTAGCTGTTATGAGTGAGTTTGTCAATACTTATCAAGGCACATTTAAAAACACTTTATTCAGACATTATGCTGATGAAGATTATTATTTGAGACTTAGGATAGGTGAGGTTACTAACCTACTCTCAGTTATTTCTAAGACAGCTTTGTCAAAGTATTTCCCATTAGTTAAAAAAAAATACAACCAACAAAAGCCAGGCTATTGAGCAATTCTAAAAATGCAATGAAAAAATAGTTGTGTGGTGTTTCTTGTGCACAAAATCACTCTAAATTCTGGTTACAAATTTCTGGGCTAGGGCCTTGGAATGGCAATTGAGGTTTTGTGAGGTTCCGAACGTTACTGACTTCACTGGAGAGCCATCAATAAGAAAATGGTTTCCATTTTTATATATGAGGTCCCGAGTTCACCTATCAAAGCAATCTCCTATTCAGAACTCTGATGTGTAACATCTCTAGTTGATGGAGACAGATTTCTGTAGTCAGCTTTAAAGAGTTCCTTTTCAACAAAGGAACAAGCCGAGCAGGGTAGCCAATAATGCATAATGGACGGCAACAGAGGACACAGATTTAAATTACGTGATTATTAGGCCATAAACACACCATATATTTAAAGCACATGACTTCCCACAAAGAATTCTGGGAACTGTAGTTTGTTAGTTTGTTACTGTAGTGAGTGAACTACAGCTCCCAGGGTTTGTGTGCTAAGGTGGGCGTGCTATGAATTAGAGACAAGAAGGGCCAAATAAGAAAGGAAGGATTGCCCTTAAGATAAGACATCTGGACCTGGGAGGGGAATTTGGCTTGAGTTTGGTAGAAATGGCAATTGAGAGAGCTTTATGCCAAACTCAAAAACGGAGGGTGGATTAGGATAGTAGAGCTGCGCTTGAAAAAGAACAGACAAATCCATGAAAGCTATAGATGTGTAAGTTCCACCTACACTGCCAGAGGCAATATGTCTCTCAATACCAGTTGCTGTGAATCACAAGTAGGGAGAGTGTTGTTGCATTTAGAGGTCTGGTTGGCCACTGTAGATGCAAGACTCCTGAACTGAGAAGGGGATTGCAGTTAGGGAGCTAAGACAACATCGCTTTCTGTTCCACCCTCCTTTCATTACATGCAGCACTGCTTCCGTTCTGCTGCAGTTAGTCTTCTGTGTTGTCAGTCTCACTATCTTAACTTACGATATTTATGTAATTTGTAATGCCTAATAAAGTTTTGGCGAAGTAAGTAAGTACCGTATTTTTCGCTCTATAAGACGCACCAGACCACAAGACGCACCTAGTTTTTGGAGGAGGAAAACAAGAAAAAAAAACATTCTGAATTTCAGAAGCCAGAACAGCAAGAGGGATCGCTGTGCAGCGAAAGCAGCGATCCCTCTTGCTGTTCTGGCTTCTGGGATAGCTGCACAGCCTGCATTCACTCCATAAGACGCACACACATTTCCCCTTACTTTTTAGGAGGGAAAAAGTGAGTCTTATGGAGCAAAAAATACGGTAAGTATTTATGTAGTTAATTATTCCACTCCATTCATTTCAATGCCAAGGAAACACAATGAAAATGGGGTGAAATGTCATCAGTTATCAGGGCTCGCCCAAGACATTTTGGCTCCTGAGGTGAATCAACAAAATGGCGCCTATCCCTCTCAGCTAGGGAAGGTGTGAGTGAAGATGTACATCAGGAACAAGGGAGGAAGAAAGATCCACATTGTGATCTGTTGCCCCTGTGGACCCTGCCGCCCGAGGCGGTTGCCTCACTTTGCCTCCTGTAATTAACAGGGCCGGCCCACTCATATCATTTGCGGACTGAAAGCAGCATCATCAGTGGATACTGATTCTATTTGCTGGATTAATAATAATAATAATAATAATAATAATAATAATAATATATTTTTATTTATATCCCACCCTCCCCCGCCAAAGCCGGGCTCAGAGTGGCTAACAACAAGTAAAAAATGTACATAAAATCACACAGTCAATTAATTAAAATACATTCTAAAATCAATTCAGAATCAAATTAATGGCAACCATTGGGCTAGAGTTCTATGAGGATTACAGAAGGAGAGAGGGGGTCAGACTGTGCCTTGGCCAAAGGCCTGGTGGAACAGCTCTGTCTTGTAGTCCCTGCAGAAAGATGTCAAGTCCCGCAGGGCCCTAGCCTCTTGTGACAGAGTGTTCCACCAGATCGGGGCCACAGCCGAAAAAGCCCTGGCTCTGGTAGAGGCCAGCCTAACCTCCTTGTGGCCTGGGATCTCCAATATGTTTTTATTTGAAGACCTTAAGGTCCTCCATGGGACATACCAGGAGAGGTGGTCCTGTAGGTACGAGGGTCCTAGGCCATATAGGGCTTTAAAGGTTAAAACCAGCACCTTAAGCCTGACCCTGTACTCCACCGGGAGCCAGTGCAGCTGGTATAGCACTGGGTGAACGTGATCCCACAGTTAGGACCCCATAAGGAGTTTCGCTGCAGCATTCTGCATCCGCTGGAGTTTCTGGGTCAGTCTCAAGGGCAGCCCCACGTAATTTCTCTTCTGGACATGTTTCCATTTTTGTCAACATTCTCCAACATCCCAAGTTAGAGCAAATGACCCTGAGGTCCCTCCCTTGGAATAAAATGAGATACAAATAGAAAACATGAGACTTCAGCAGATTCTTCAAGTTCTGCCCCTCCGCCCTCCATTATATCTGCATACAAACAGCTATATTGTTCTGGACGTACACAGTCGCCATTCTTGCAGTCACAGAAATGCCTCCTTTTGGTACTTCTCCCCAACCTACAAGGCAGTCGAAGGTAACTATTAAGAGGGAATCTATTTATTTCCCAGGAATATCAGCTAATAAAAGCATCTCAGTCCACAAACATTATTTTTGTGCAGCTTTAATTCAGCCAAGTGGATTTCTTCATTTGGTTGCCCTCTGCGTCGACTTTGTGCCTGCCAAGGATTAGCCTGGAGCAAATTTTGACAGCAATAAGATATCCACTTTAATTTAAATAGCACTAAGTTTTGTATATATATGCGCACGAACAGAAACAATTCAGAAATATTCAGCTTAAAACAGAATATTATTCTCGGTGGTTTATTTCTAGAAAAAATTGTGCTGGTACTATATACCGCTGAGTGCCACCAGAAAAAAGCACTGGTCTTCCCTATCGCCCAGGCTTGTTGTGAGGACACACTGAGTAAATTAAATCACAAAGCGGCAGCAGCAAAGAAAGGGCACATCGCTTTTAACCTGGCTGGCAGCAGTCCTCTGCTAAGCACAGGTCTCTGGGATTCTCTTGTTTCACATATCCTGCCAACTCTTTTTCCTCATAGCACTGATAGGAACATTGGGAAGCCAAGGACGGAAAGGTTTTGCCATCGCTCCCTGAAGCCGTCTGCCAAATGTGACAGATCTTCCCCTAGCTGTGAAGAAGAATGAGAGCTGGAAGAAGATATTTCATAGGTACGGTTGCTACCTTCTTCTGTTACCAGGGCTCTCGTGCGGCTGTATGACCAGCACAAGTTCCCACTTTGGTTGGGGTGGGGATATTGCAAATGCTTGGATTTCTGCCCGCTGCACAATTCTTAAATGCAAACTGTATAACAGTGGCAATCCCAAAGATGAAAAATAGGATAGCGGGCAATATCTAATTTTAGATCTGATACTAGATCTTATTCAAAAGGAGGTTGTGACTGGACAGTACACTGGTGTCTTCCTCTCTTGCAGGAAAAAAAAGAGAGAGAGAGAGCAGGAAAGTCAGATGTTTCTGCTCAGCTCTTATTTTACATAAAAAACTTCAATTGCTTTTTTTTAGACATTTCTGACAACCGCATGCAAGTCAATGGAGCACTGCGCTTTTGCACTAGATTTGGCCTGGGAAAAGGTACAAGGAAATAATTTGATACTGCTCTTTGACGAACTGGATGTTTTGTATGGGGGAATTTTTCAGCTGAAAACCTCAACTTCAACAACCTGCAACATGGACTGAACTCAAATTTTTAGACAAATAGAGCTACACAACCCTATCACATATATTGTCTCACAAACAAAGCCCACTGAGTTGGTAAGAGCATGCAGCTGATAACGCCAAGGTTGCAGGTTTGATCCTCATCTGGGACAGCTGCATATTCTTGCATTGCAGGGGGTTGGACTAGATGACCCTCAGGTTCCCTTCCAACTCTACAATTCTATGATTCTAGTAATCCTGGGATAAGTGTGTGGAGGACTGCAGCCTATTTTTTTTTTGCATGGAAGACTGGGCTTTGTTTCAGGAACAACAGCTGACTCTCTAGTGTCCAGTCACAGCTGCAGGAAAATGTTGGCTTTCTCGGCTGAGTTTACATTTGAACCTATTATGAGTGATGCTTAACATCACTTGGGATGAAGGAGTATGGGAAATGCTCATCAGATTCATAGATGACAAGAAGCTGGCTAGGTTAGATAGTATTATAAAAGACAGAAACAGGAATTAAGGCCATATTGGCAGATTGGAGACCTGGATCAAAAGTAATGAAATGAATTTCAGGAGATAAACATAAAGTTCTGTATTACAGTGGGAAGAATTAGACGCACAAACATAGGATGGATAGGTATCTGCCTTGATAGCAATGTATGTCATAAAGATCTAGACATTCTAGTAGACCGCATGCTGTACATGAGTTACTCTGGTGTCAGAAGCAAACAGGCGGGAGCCACTGCCTCAACAGACAAAGGCAAAGTTTGGAGTAGAGTTTTGCAGTGTGATGTGACGAAGAACGAAAGCAAGCAAGATGCAGAGTCAAAGCGGTGTTTGGGAGCAATATTTTATGTCTATTTCAATCCAAGACTTTAGTTCTGGGGGCAAACAAAACCTTTTTGGGGTGTTGATGCTATGAACCCCTCCATCACTGGCTCGGATTGTATATATGTAAAAATAAACCGTATATCATAAAGGTAAAGGACCCCTGGACGGTTAAGTCCAGTCAAAGGCGACTATGGGGTTGCAGCATTCATCTCACTTTCAGGACGAGGGAGCTGGCGTTTGTCCACAGACAGTTTTCTGGGTCATGTGGCCAGCATGACTAAACCGCTTCTGGTGCAACGGGACACCGTGACGGAAACCAGAGAGCACAGAAACACCGTTTACATTCCTGCCACAGCGGTACCTATTTATCTATTTGTACTGGTGTGCTTTCAAACTGCTAGGTTGGCAGGAGCTGGGACAGAACAACAGGAGCTCACCCCATCGCACAGATTCGAACCACTGACCTTCCGATTGGCAAGCCCAAGAGGCTCAGCCCAAGAGGCCACAGCCTCCACTATGACACAATCCGAAAGGAAACACAAACCCTGGGAAAGCAGGTGGAACCCCCAAAACTTCACACTGCTCAGAGATTGGAGTGACTTGGCAACAATACACATGTTTGTATCACTCATAAGTGATGTGACACACAGGTGTATTTAATCCTGAATACAAAACAAATGGCAAGGAGTCACTCGTTAGAAATGAGTACCGATGGAATGAAAGGAAGAGGATATAAAAAATTGAAAGTATATATGCTATATAGATAGGCTCAATGGATTAAATAGCAAGCTAATAAAATGGGTGCCCAACTGGATAAAAGCAGGAAAGAAATAAAGATTATGTAGTACTGTTGTGGTGTTAAAAGTGTTAAATTTAGATACATTATGATGGATAGAAAATCATGACAGTGAGTCTCAAAAGCCTGAAGAATGGTTCCGCGTGACAAAGTAATGTTAAGCCCCATCATTTTTGCTCTTTTAAAAGCAGACTTAGTGGAACACTAGAATAGATATGACACAGTAGGTCAAGATCCTGCACTGGCAGGGGATGCACAGAATGACCTACCGGGTCTTTCTCCCCCTCTAACATTTCATCATTCTATGAAGTTCTAAGCCAAATACTTTTATCGCTTTTTGTCTATGTGAGCAGCTGAGCTTCGTGTCACTAGAAGCAAAGGGGTGAAAAATGATTGTGGCTGAACAGTTACCAAAAAAATAATAAAATCAGAAGTAGCCCGTTCTGGTATGAAACAAAATTTGCTCTTTTATAATTATAAATGCACTCCCAAATACCATGGCTGAAATAATGAATTGAAAACTGAACACGGAGGACAATGATGAGGAAAGCGAGATAGAGGGGGAATGCTGGGCAAAGCAGGTGCTGAAGGGAATGAAGGATTGAAATTGCACAATAGATGAATATGGACAGACATGAAAAAAGAGATAGGTGTGCCACAAGTATTATGAGGAAGAGGCATGGTACCTCACGGAGAAAGCTGTTAAGTTGTGGGTGAACATATCAGACGACAGAGTGATTCTTCAAACAGCTCTTGTTTATTCACAGGCCAGAACAGAACTGAACTGAAGGGTTCAGCCAGCCTGCTTATATAGAGCTCCACTACAACGCAACTGTAACCATTTTCTGTAACTATCCAATCACTGAACGTCACTTTCAATCCCCTATTTGCATATGTGGACCTGAGTGAAAACTATCTACAGTATCCCCCTGCTGGCCCCGGGTGAGAACTTCAGTACATAACAAAAGCCAAGGCAGTTAGGACCTGGAAGAACCCACAAAGGTCTCAAATCCACCTGAAGTGCCTTTGGCTTGTGGATGTTTCCACCTGAGGCTCCTGACAACCCAATCCAAACACATACTAAACCCTACTTTGAACCCCAATTCTCCCCTTTACGAGCCAGGCCTCAAGAACGAAGGTGGCAGCAGATGCAATGAGAAGCCCAGCGTCAGCATGAGATCTCCTCAAGAGAAGATCCAGCTACAAAGAATGATCCAGAAGATGACCAAGAAGAGGAAGAGATGGCATTGAGGTTATAAGCGAGAAGGTGGTAGTGAGGATTTGTGTAAAACATACATTAAAACTGCCAATAAACATTAGAAGTTAATTACAAATTGCTTAATGTCGGGGCTGCCATACTGAAAGATCAACTCCTTACAAGCCAGGAAGAGAGATTATGTGGCACTTCTAAAATACCAGTTCCCTAGATCGAAGTGGTCAAATGAGCTTATATGCTCAGCCTCCTTATTCATGCACTTTGAAATCAGTAGTGTTCATTATACTGTGTTTCGTTCCTCCCTCGTTCCATCACCCCTGTGGGTTTGTCCTTTTTGTGGTTGTCATGCCAATGCTGGGTGATAAATTGTGGCCTACAGAAAGGACCAGGCCTCTGTGTGTTCCCTCAGTCATACCTCCAACAAGCATGCCATGTAAAACCGAGTCCACTTCTCATCCAGCTAATTCACAGGTAGAAATCCAGCAGCTATTCGTAAGTAAAACTTCCCTATTCCCCCCACAGAGCTACAATTCTCAGAATGATTTAACAATCAATCCTTCTTCCCAGGGAAATCTGGGAGCTGTTGCTCTGTGAGGGCAACAGGGGTTTGCAGACACCTCTCAGCACCCTTAAAAAGCTACAGCTCCTCCCATAATACTTTGGGGGAAGTCATGACTGTTTAAAATGGTACCACGGTGCTTTCAGCTTAGGGTGTGAACGTGGTAGGCGTCATCCACTACATCTGAGACAGCAGTCTAGTTGTAGGCTGGCCATGACAGGTCTATCTTCCAATGGAGGCTACTGACTGAGGCCCCCCACCAACATCTGCCGCCTAAGGCAATTGCCTCACTCTGCCTAATGGCAGAATCAGCCGTCCATCTCTCTATCCCTTTCCATTTAACTTTCTTGCCTTCTTTCAATCCTTCCATATCATGCTACCTCACAGGGCTGTCACAACTTACGCAAACTCTTCAAAGTGTGGCTTCACAATTCTGCTGGTTATCAATGCCCGGCGAAGAATTATGGAGCAGACCCTCAGGTCAGGGTGGGGAGTCAGACATATTGGAATTGGCATCATTGCCTGACATGGAATGGTGGTTTCAGCATGGCAGGAACCTCTAGAATAGTGCAATCCCAAGCTGCAAAGCTGGCTGTGATGGCGCCAATATCATCTAGATGACCTTAAGTTCCTGAATGAATGAATGTAGCCTTTCCATAGCGGTGTGCAGGCCGTCACAGTGGGATTCCCAGGTCTACATACTAACTCACTTTGCAAGCCGGCAGAGCCTTGAAAATGAAAATAATACTTGGCATCCATTAAAAGAGGTTGGAAACCGCTGAATGAAGTTTCCGTTTCCAATTATGCTAATGAATTTGATAGGGAACCTGTGAATTGTCTGTCGAAGTTTCCCCATCATCACCTCCCCCACAACCTAGCTTGGGTGTCCATGTGCCAATAATAAATCAGGCCTTTTGATTTGAAAAGTGTTGTTTTAATTTCAGAGGCAATTGTACCTGCTGAGATTTAAACTTCCCACCCATTGACCGAAAAGCTCCAGAGCCAATAATTAACTGTGGTACTAGCAATTATCATCTTTGCAAACCACTAGGGGGCAAGATCATCACACTCAGCTCTTTAATTCGAGTAGAACAGTTTTTCAGGCCTCTGGAAGAATTTTTGCAGAAAGAATCTACCTTCTTTTTAATACAATTACACAGGCACTGCAGAAGTTCAGCAATTACTGGTGCATATTCCAAACCAATGTCTCTGCAAATATTATTGAAACAAAGCCACTTCAGTTCTAAGACCATCTCAAAAGAGAAGAAATAAATCCAATCTATTCTTAAAAATAAATAAATCTCAAAGCACAAAGCCAGAACCAAAATTCCCACATATTACAGTGTTAATATTTACACTGGTGGAAACAGGACAGAAGCAGTCCTTTAAAGACCCACTTTCTGCTATCGACCATTCTCTATTATTTATTTCTATTTTTGGCCATAGAGAGGGTTAAAAAAAAGTAAACATATAGACAGCAGTAGTATAGACCGCGAACTTACCAGATTACCATGCCTATTCAAATGATCATCAAATGTATTCCTTTTTTTAAGTAGGCAAAATTCATTTTGTCAACAAAAAGGGTGCTGGAATCCTGCCACAGAAGATATTGGCTGCTTGCTTTGAATCTATATGTGAAATTTAGAGATGCCTGCAAAACTTGTTCTTCTGAGACCTGGTACAAGTTTTGAGGGCTCATAATGCCTGGACCTCAGTGCAATTCCACACACACACACCTTCATTCCCATTGACCATCCAATCACCCCAAGTCACTTCTCTCCATCCATTTGAATGAACTTTTGAAAGTAAAAATCAACACTCCTTGCGCTCCATTCCCCCTTTTCCCTACGCTCAGAACTGGCACATCATGCAAGGCTGGGCTTCAGCAGCAGCAGCCTCTTCTGCTTCTCGCCCACTCTCCATCTGCTGCTACAAGCTGCCATAGAAGGCCAGCGACAGTGGCCATGGAGAGTCAACAGGATGCTTCCTCGCTGCCGCCGCCACTTGTCTCCTCCTCCTCCTCCCTGAGCTCGGCGGTGTCACTGGCAGGGAAAAGAAGGACATTGCGGGGACAGGCGGAGTCCCCAAAACCCTGGGCGGCCCCCATGTGGATTAACGACTCAAGACAACGTGCTATGGGATTAAAATTGGCCACAACTTTATTATGTTTCAGATGTGGGTAGAGCTTGGCTCAGGCATTGGGCGTTTATCCCTCCCAGTCCCCCGCTGGAGATCTGGGGAACATCAGGGTTATCCAGTGGGGGGGGGAGACTGGCTCTGTTCAAGCAGAGAGAGCCCGCCCCATTACGCTGCCATCAGAGGGGACAGCAATGATGACCTCTAGGCGTACGGTCAAAGCCTCCCCTCAAACAACCCCTTTAATGGGGAACCCTAGTATCGCCACCGCAAAGAGGAAGGGGGCATGGGTCACCACTGCAGCCCCCCCCCCCCCCATTCAGGGAAGATAGATTAAAGGATTCCACCCAAGGCCTGATACCGCCAAAGTTGTGACATTTTGCTACGGGAAAGGCAAACCTGCCATTGCAGAATTCCTTTCCGGCCCTTCAACAGCGACTTTAACGTAGCAGCACCCGCAAAAGAAGTCTTAACTGAGGGTGGGTAGGGTGGGAGAAGCTCTGAAGCCAACTGACGATTCCCAGGTAAGACCCTCCCCCTGTTGTGTGGGCAGGTAGTTCCTCCCCCTACCTGTCCTGATCACCTTGGCAACGCCTCCCCAGGCAGGATTGGGCAACTGGCTGAGGTAGGCAGAGACCTCTAGGTATCCCATCTGGGGGAAGGCGAAGCCAAGCCTGCGTTAATGGTGCCGCATAAGGTCCAGGGGGCTGCGCGAGAACCACGCAAAGGGTGCCCCCCATTTAATGTGGGGAGCGGTCATTCCGGGATCAAATAAGAAGCCAGGGTGGCTTTTGTAATTTTGCGACTGTCCCTGGAAAACCAGGCCTATCAGGGTCTTACATCCTAATCTATGAAGCATGACAGACATAACAGAGGGAGAAATTTTCATAGCTGCTTGCTGCCCTCGGCTGTGTCAGCTAGACAAGCAGAGTTTAAATGCAGTTTTGGGGAATTTGGGGAGGCTAGAGATGGAGAAGGAATTTGATTCAGTTCATACTTGAAGGCTAACCAACCTAATTTGCGCTTTCCTAAACAGTACACAAACTGATACCCAGATATCCTTCAAAATTCACACTTCCCTGAATTTTGCAATGTAGTTCTCTAGCCAAGTAATATGCATTAAAAATGCATATATTGTAGGAAAGTGTGTTTGATGCTCAAGTGGCCAACCTAAATATCAATGCGCACACACCATACATTCAAAGTGCACACTCCCCCAAGAATCTTAGAAACTTTTACCCCTTCGGGGAACTATAATTCCCAGAACCCTTAAACTATAGTTACCAGCATTCTTGGGATGTGTGTTTCATATGTGCTTCAAAAGCTTGGTGTTTATGCAGCTGTACGGATTGGTAATAAACCTGACTAGCATAAGACACATATTTAAACTTTGTATTTTACATTTCTTTCCTTTTTTTTACAGAATAACATGCGGGGAGTCTAAAATAACGAAGTTGCAGCTAATGTCAATGCATTCCAGTGAAGAGACAATGCTTTGCACCAACACAGGATGCGACCATGCTCATTAAAATGTGACAATCAGCCTTGATGTTGTGCCTGATTTCCTGTGATTGTACATGCTTTTGTTACAGTGAAGTCATCGAAGATTCTCTCAGTTATAACCTCATCATGATCTAATGCGCTGCCTTTTTTTATCACAGCTATAAAAAAATTCCAATTGCATTCATCAAAGGGCAGAAAAAAACTTAAGTATTCAACAGGAAATTGCTGTTATCATTTATAAGGCCTTACTTACAAGTAAAGCTTCTGCATTCTGCAAATATCCCAGCTAATGAATCAAATGTGCCTTCTTACGTCGATTTTGAAAACTTTCATATGTCTGCATGTAGATGTTGCTTTGGATAACTGAAAATAATACAGATGTGCCTTTTCTTCTATCCCCCCACCTTTCGTTTCCTTATAAGAAAGATTGCTACTGTGCTGGCTAAAAACTGTGCATAATAACTAACTGGTTACCTAAGATATTTTTAATCTATAGTGGTTCTTGAAAAGAATACAGAGCGAAAGCTGGACTCTGGAAAGACAGGAACAGGGAGAATGTCAGATTAGCCCAAACTCCCAGGCCCTTATCACTGAAAGAAAAGTCTGGCAAAGGACATTCAAGGACATTGTTAGAGCTCAAACATGTAATTATATAATTACATAAGAAAAAGCAGGTGCAAAGGGTAAGATTTGGAAACCCCAATCAACATTTTGCTTTTAAGGGAGAAATTTATGCAGTTTAGGAAGGAATATACCGAATTTTTGCTCTATAAGACTCACTTTTCCCCTCCTAAAAAGTAAGGGGAAATGCAGGCTGCGCAGCTATCCCAGAAGCCAGAGCAGCAAGAGGGATTGCTGCTTCTGAGATTCAGAATATTTTTCTTCTTGTTTTCCTCCTCCAAAAAGTAGGTGTGTCTTGTGGTCTGGTGTGACTTATAGTGTGAAAAATACGGTACTTCATAACATATTTGCAGTTGGAAGATCAATAGTCAGAATATCTAATCAAACTTATTTTATATAAATTACCTTATAAAATAAATCATATACATCTAAGTATATAATTCAGTTTTCCTGATTGTATGTGACTAATTTTTACTCAGAGTAGACCCACTGAAATCAATGAACTCCACTTAGTCATGACATTAATTTCAAATATCTAACCTTAACAAAAAATGATGGTTCCAATAAATAATAAAATAATTACACTCATTTGCTTTATATAACCAAGAAATTGTTTCGTAAAGCTTGTCAGTTTCTTCCGTCAACCATATTCTCCATGAATACATTTCCAACAACCATTCTCTGGTAGCAGCAATTTTTGAATGTTGCCAATAAATGACCAGGAACTATAGAGAAATTAACAATCAAATTTTCACACCCTTAGTCTTGTCCATCCATTATATAATGAACAAACATCAAATTTTAACATAATCTTTGCTATTTAATTATTTGTGAGGCTTTGAGACCAGTAACTTCAAACTTTTGAGGAATTCCATAACATGTTATATATATCTACATCCACATTGCCAATACCCATACATATACCCGATTCATTCTTCAAGGAGACATATACCATCTAAACAATCTTCTTAAATTGGGTTTCTTTCCATGATGCACTAACACAAAAATGCTTATTTGTCTCATGTTTTTGCCATGGCCTTTCTGAGATAGCTCTCAGATTTCCTTCCCAAAGCACCCTATTACAGTATCCTTTAAAAAAAAAAAGATATTGCATTTTTGTATCAAACCTGTATTTGTTTACAATATTGCCAAAATTGTTTTGCAAAGGGTCAGCAGTGGGAGTCACCATACTCCCAAATCCCTATCTGATAAGACATCTGATCTGAAAATATTGATCCCCATTCATTTATCCTCAGTTGGTATTTTGAAATCAAACTCAATTGTACAATCAAATCCTTAAATCTAACCATTATTCTTTTCCCATTTCTGGAATCCTCTACCCATATTATTTCTGTCAAATGTATCTTTTCTAATAATCAAGACCAACGGTGAGGTATCAGAGTTTATTTCCCCCTTATATTTACCCCATGTTTTCATTCTGCATTTAAAGAGATTTTTACCTGACAGTGTCTAGCCTTAACATCTTTTATATTGTGTGACTGAGTGTGGAGAGAGTATTCATCTCTTGCAAAATATCACCTGACTTCCATGCTTCCAAAGGAAAAGAAGCTATATCCCATTCATTTACAGGAGTTTGAAAACAATGGAATTTAGCCTCCTATCTGAGATCAAGAGTAGTTAGAACAAATGTCAAGTCAAGCTCTACCTCTGATGTAGGCGGATAAGGTACCTATGCAGAAATTGCTTAGAAGAATGGTTCCACCTTCATAATGTGCCGGGAGTTGGTGTAGCAAAAACAAAATAAAACACTTCTTCCTTCAGTCCTGCCCAGTTGCTCTACACACCGGGTCTTTTGTGTTATTTCAATTCCTTATTTCTTTACTGAATTGTGAGGAGTGACTTACCCATCCGTTTCTACCCCACCTGATGTGCTCTTAAACAGCTTTAGCGATACCCCATTTCCCTTTCAAAAACTTAAATGGGATACCCAATCTATATGCAATTTAAAAGTTCCTTCTACGAATATGGAGGAACATCCATTATTATCTCTATTTCAGACCCACATCCTAGATGCAGGGTGAACCTCAGGCCCAGGAGCCAAATACAGTCCCCAAACTATGTACAGCCCCTCTCCCCAGGCTACACCACTCAATCCTATTTCATGCCCTCCTAGCAGCTGTGTTAGCTAAGCTCTGCCTCTGTAACCAGAGACAGCCTGCTTCTAAATACCAGTTGCTGAAAGCTTCAGGAGGGGAGAGTGCCCTTGCCCTTGCTTGTGGGCTTCTGATAGGCATCTGGTTGGCCACTGTGAGAAGAGGATGCTGAACTCTTCACTGTGAGAAGAGGATGCCATTGGCCTGGTCCAGCAGGCTGTTCTTATGAATGTGTCCTTCATCTCTGACGCCTGCCTGGATGGAGGATGTAGAAGGTGGTGGAAACTGGCCTACCGTACAAAGGTAAATTTTGTTGCTTCTCCCACTTTTGCTTATGGGCCTGTCTGCCAATAGGATGTGGGCCCAGCAGCAGATCCTACTTGCTTATGAGGCAGGCTGAGGCAGTGCCTCAGGCAGTGGAACCCCATCACCAGCTCTGCGAGATCTCACTGGACTCCACCATTGTCACAGCTGCTTCGGGGGTGCCACTACACAACCCAGATAAGGAAGGCTTCAGGAGTGGGGTGACACCTTCCTATTTCACCTCAGGCTGTAAATGATGCAAGCTTTTTGTCTGGAAGCTTTTGTCTAGAACCATGGGTTCCTCAGGGAAGGAAAGCCATATTGTGAGAATGAGCTGAATGATTCTGTCATCAAGCAAGGAGGCAGGACCATCATCTCCAATGGAAGTAAGACATGCATCCTTCACCAAACCATCTGGTACGGGAGAAGATAGATAGCCAGCCTTAAATACGGCAATCTGTTTCCAGTGGCGGAAACAGTAATCTTTATTTGTATCCCAGCATTCTTGTTATTAATGAAAAATTAATTTTTTTAAATTAACAGTCCAATGAAAGCCACATTAATACAATACCAAATTATAATACAATTAATAGAGCCAATTATCCAATTCTAAATTAAACAATTTTAGATGACTTCCCGTGTTCTGGTATTCAGGGAATGATGTTGTTCTTTCGTCCTGCTCCGATCCTCTTAGTTAATCCAAATACAACAGTTCCGGTCCTAATCCTTTATTTTGACAGCCACTGATATGATGCCTTTTGTTTGTATTTAACCATTCCATATCCATTAATTTGCAAGAAGAGTTTGTATTCTGTAGATTTCTGTGTGAAATGTTTGTTTTACATTTATCATTATCTTCATGTTATAATCCATCATCTCCAGCATTTCCCCTTTCACTTTAGAGACTACAGTTGTCGCTGCGCCACAGCTTCATGCCATCTTGCTTGTCCCAGACTGAAAAAGATCTGGCATCTCGCCATAGCATTATCTTCCAGCATTATCTTCTTTGATACCTTTCCCATCTGTTAACAAGCTGGTATTTCACCAAAGCCATGATACGTCAGAGCTAGAGTCCTCTTTAGGTCAGTGCCACAAAACATTACAATGTTTCCACACAGTTCAATTCTTTCAATTAATCCATAAAAAATATGAAGTTCTTGTTAATTTCCTCTTGCAATCCATCAATAATTATATTCCATTAATAATTGCATTCCATTAGTAGTTAATTCTTTTAACTAAGGGAAGGCTTGCCAGATCATAAAACAGCATATATGATGTATATAAAGAAAAAACAAAGGTTCCCCTCCCCTTACATACCAATCCGGTTATGGTGAAAATCCTCTCCAGATCGAGACCTTGGCATTTAGCAGGTTATTTTGTCTCCTTATACCAGAACATGTCTGTTTCTTAAGTCCAAATTCAGATCCACCTTAAAAAACAGAAGTACCTCTGCTCATAGTGACTGCGTTGGAGAGTTACCAGTACGTGCAGTGCTATCCACTCAGCGTCCCCTGCCAACCACATTAGCAAGAGGCAAGTATCAGACAATCTGTGGGTGACAGCTCATCTCCCCCTGACCCGGGGGAGGGGGGTCTTGAAAGGATAATTACTCTCAAATTATCCTTAATTTGCTGCACGGACAGTCTCTGCTAGTGTGGAAGCTGCTTTTCACCATGGCAGTGAGCGCCGGAAGTGTATCCCAGCATTCTTGCAACTGCAGGGTAGTTTATTGCATACAGAAAGTTTTCAGGTCTCAAAGATCTAATGTTTTAGCACAATCTATTTGCTTTCAGAGAAAACATAATCCAGTTACCTATTTTTTGGCATTCTACAATGAAGAGAATAGGAGTTCTTCCAAGAAATCTGTTTGTAAGAATGAAGTGATTAAACTGATGTAACGAGTAGATTCTGCAATTCTGCATTCTTATGCCAATTTGTGTGTGTGTTGAGACTGCCTCTCACTTGTGCAGGCCAGGACAGAGCCGTGTCTTGATTGTGCCTTACTACATGATGGCATATGGAAAGGTGCATTTCTGGAAGATGTGGGGTACTAATAAAATTCGGTCTTATACTACATTGCACTCTGTATATGAGGCATGATTCTGCTTACACCATTGGCCTGTGGAAGGCAACTAGGGAGGCTCTGCAAGCATGCAAAATTTCATTTATTCTTCAATCCAGTCCTTGGAAACTGTGTCTACAGGGAGCATCCATAATGCCACAGCCGCGCCATGTGTGATCTTAGAGACTAGCAAAGCAAGGCAACACCCTCTCCACAGGTGTCTGCCCCTGGAGAGAACAGAGAGGATGACAGGCTGTGAGAATTTCCAGAAACTGTAGGTCAACAAAAGGGGTTGGCTTGCCATTGATCAAAGCAATGTGCTTTGCACAGACCGGTTTGCTTATTATCGACTTGCTCATTCATTTTTATCTACCTATTAAAATATTTATTAAATGGGGGCCACTAGGTGGCGCGTTGGAAGATGGCCGACAATAACATCTCTCTGACCCATACGAGGTATTAAGGGGCTGCTATGGGAAGTAGGCAGCCTTCCTAAACCCCCCCCAAGGGCATGGGGGGGCCTGCCCTGCCAGCGGTGTTCAAAGCACCCCCTGATCCGAGAGACGGGGGTGCGGAACACTTGGCAAAAGCCCTCGATGGACTCAGATCTTCCCGACGCCGATTCCAATCAGCGCGTGCTAGTTGCTTCAGTCTGGAACTACAATTCGACTAATTGGCAATGATGGATCAGAAGAAAGACTGGAGCACATATATCAAGTAAGGCTCGAGATAAGGACTGCTGACTAATGCATCTCTGTGACCGGGAGCGACGGATGGATAAGTAAATCTCTTGATGAATTACCACCATGAGAACGAAGGTTGGAACGAAGGGGGGGGTGGAGGAAAAAACCCTCCTAAATTCCTTTACATGATATGACTATAATAACCCTCCACCCCTAGAAAGAAACAAGATCGTTGCGTCGTAAATAACATAAACAGAACTTTAAAACTGTGTGGGGAAAGGATTACAATACGAGAAGATTGAAAGGCGAGAAGGAGGAAAATTCTTATGACGCAGTTAAAAAAACATGGCGTCTCGCAAAGACAGGCTAGCAGGAACAGATGAGGGGGAGGAGATTCAGGAATTTGGAAAAGAAAGAAGGCTGGAATGCAAGTTCGACCTGACAGAGCCCCCGATATCGCCTGATTTATGGCTAGCCTGGGAAAAATAATGGACCGACCGAAGATTAACAGAGGTCGCTCCTGAATAATATGAGTTTGGCAGAGCATACCCACACAGAGACGCTAAATCTTCAATCTGTTTGTGAAAACCATCAGAGATTGCAAAGAAAGGAATAAATGATAACAACAAGAAGAGAAAGAAGGAATTAAAGATCTATCCGAAGTGAACTGGATGGAACTGTTTAATAAAAGCAGCAAATAAGTGACGTCTGGAGTCATCCGGAATTTTGGACTCGTGCTGAACTTGATATATGGGTACCCCCCAAAAATTTTAAAATTTGGCTGTATAATTTGGAATTAATGTGATTTGAACAATGTGATGTGATTGGCCTATCAATAAAAAATTAATTAAAAAAAAAAAAAAATATTTATTAAATGCCCTTCTTCAAAAGATTTTAGAACAAAAGGTGGGACCACCTAATTTGCAACCCAATTTAAACCGACAAATTAGCATAACCAAATACAACAAAACAATAACGTAGAGCAGGAATTAAAAAGCCTCTGGCGTAGGTCAGAATACAGCAAAACTCCCCAAATGATCTAAAACTTAAAATACTTGGGGAAATTGTGTGATCGTCAACTGGCGGCATAAACCATGCCTCCATAGGTTGCTGGACTACAATTCCCATCATTCCTCACCCTTGGCTTTTCTGACTGGGGCTGATGGGAGCTGGAGTTCCGAAACCTCTGGAAGGCCACCCTGCTGAGATTTCAGGTGGTGTGCAGCACAAAACAAATAAATAGCAGTTAAAAATATTAAAACAGATTCAAACTTACTCAAATAAAAGAAGCAAACATCTATTAAGACTTTGGGGTGAGTAAAAATGTTTCCGCTCACCCCCTTAAATGATCACAGTGTGGACTACAGGTGAACCTCTGGGCTGTATGTTGCCAGTTTCCTGGCTTACCCACCCCATTCAATTGCCCTACGGCCACTAGACCACCACCAGAATTTCCCCTCATCCTCCAGAAGTGGCACACCTTGCCCCCACCAGAGGTGACCCATTAGGCACTAGAGAAAGATGTGCAACAGATTGCGGCAGAAATTCTTGCATTTTCAACGTACCTCTCCTCGCAGAATAATTTTATACTACTTCATCCTACATTGGCAGTGCTCTGAGACAAGCTTCAAAACAGGTGTGTTCCCAATGCAAAGACACCTGCAGATCAGCAGCAATTTCTATTACCATTCTCTAGGTTGCCGGAATGGGCTTTGCTCATGCAGCAACAACTGCACATAGACAGCGGTGCTGCCGTGAAAAGCAAGAGTAAGAAATATTTGCTTGATTTATTAATGTCTTTAGCAGCTACCAAGCACAACTGAGCCTATTCCCCCCCCCCCAAAAAAAGTACTCTGCATGTTTTATTATTTACCAGGAATAATGATACTATAATTAGACTACTCTGTAGTAATCTAATTAGTACTCTGCTTATTGCCTACTACAAAATGGATTTCTTGACTGTCTGTCAGCATATTCTATGCATTCCCTATCTGAATAATGGCATTCTCATTGGGACCAGTAGGGTAGGGGGCATTTGACCCAGAATGCTGCTTGCTCCATTTTTTAAATACCATGTTTTTGAAATGCCGAAAAACTAAAACTGTGGCGAGTTTAATTTCAAAGTCGTTTTTGCCCTCCCTTTCAAATGGCATGTGGTAATCCTGCGTATCTATTATTTTATTTTATTTTCTGCGGAAAATGTTAATGAAGAGAGCCGCAGTGTACCATCTCACCCAGAGCAATGGAAAACATTAAAATCACTTTGAGAAGAACTGAATAAAACTTTATTTTTATAAATATAGCCCTCGTCGGAGCTCTGTCATTCCACTGTACTTTTGAAATAAGGGCACATGGAAAAATATGGCAGAGAGCCTTTGAGATAGCTAACTAAAGCTACAAAATGAGCACTGCACTGTATTTCCAAGGAACACAGTTCAAAAGTTGTACGATTACTACTAAGGTTGTTTTATTCTTTACCACATTTGGAACAGGAAGTCTGTGTTGTTCTTGAAGAATTCTGAAAAGCAATGTCACAGTCTGATGACCTCTTCTCCTCATTAAAACGTTCCCAAAGACAGCTCTCTGCATGATGTTTTGTAGCTTCAGCAGCCATGAACTAATTTGTACCTCTTATTTTGATCATGCACACTGGTGAAAGCACCAAACAATATTTTTCTTTAAACACAGAGAGGCCTTTCAACAGCTCAGCACGCAATTTCTACCCTCTTTTTAATCTTGGAGCACCTATTTATTTGCTCTTTTCACCACTAAATCTTCTTTGCTCCTTTCTGCCCCCTGTAAAGTCGCTAGTTAAAAATCTTCTCTGTGTGTGTATGTGTGTGTTTTCCCCCCTTCATAGGCTTAAGCCATTAGAGGGTTATTACCATAAAAAGGGAAGAGAAAGAATTAGAGATATCAGAATTTGCATTAGTAAATTTCAATCCAATTAAACTAAAATAATATTTATTTAGGAGCTACCTTTCCGGAATGCGTATCTGTTCTGTAAAGCTGATGGGGCAAAAAGCAGAATAGGTACCCAGTGACGTGACTGATTTGTTCTGAATACTGGATGTTTCAAGATGGTGCCGATAGATAATTAGCATTCATCTGGTTGATTTGTTTATTTTGCATTCCTTCAGTCTTTCTGATAGATTCATTATGCAAGCCATCTCCTTCTCCCATCTCAGGCTTTCACTGCTATGCAAATTGCAAACAAGTCCTGTCAGGGCCTTTGGCGCAGATGGCTTGGAAAGGCAGTCTACGTTGGCTGACATTGAAAGTAACATCTCAAGTTATCAATATTGAACAGATGCCGAGCAAAGCGATTACATGCTGTATTTATTTGTGCCTCATTTCTAAATAAAAAAAATGAATTCTATGGAATTAGACCTTCAATAGTAGTTTCTCCCAATACAAATGTATCTGGAACCTTAGATCTTCATCAGAAGTCATTCTCTGGGTCCCTCCTTTGAGGAAGACCTGGAAGAGAGAGCCCTTTCAGTTGTGGCTCCCTGTTTGTGGAGTGCTCTCCCCAGTAAGGTCCACTGGGTGCCTCCACTGACATCTTTTTGATGCCCGGTCAAAGCTTACCTTCTCTCCCAACCCACCAGTCTTTTGATAGACTTTATAGATCACTTTATACCCTAACATGGTCACAAAGCAGTTTACGCATCAATCAATAAAACAATCATCCATTCATCAAAAAGTGTTGGAAGCTGAGGAACACAAAACAAAGTCCGATAAATAGGAACAGATCTATAGAAACATCACAATCCACTGATCCAGAGCAGGCTAACCAAGTCTGAGTGAAAAGAAATGTCAAATTGCCAAAGCGTGCTAATTGAAGAGGTGTCTCTCAGAGAAGAGTGTTCCACAGTCAAGACACAACCACAGAGAAGACCCTATCCCACATCAGGTGACAGTGCAACAGACCCCTCTGACAACTTCACAATCGAGGCCAGCTGGTATGGGAAGAGATGCTCCATAGCTACCTAGACTCCAGGACATTCAGGGCTTTGTACATTAATTCCAGCTTGGGCCTGCTAACATACAGGTAGCCAGTGAAGATCCCACAGCGCAGGTATTATGGCTGCCACTCAGCTAGGCTATCCTGGTCCAGGAATGACCACAGGTGGCTGGAAGTGTAAGGAAAAAGAAGGAACCTTTTACCACATGTGGTGGACGTGCCTCAAGGTAAAAGACTTATGGGAAAGGATCTATAACGAACTGAAAAAAATGTTGAAAAACACATTTATTAAGAAACCAGAAGCCTTTTTACTTGGTATAGTGGGGGGAGAAATCCCCAAAAAGGATGTTCCTTTTTTCTGTATGCCACAACAGCCGCGAGAATATTATTAGCGAAGAATTGGAAGAAACAAGATTTACCAACTATAGAAGAATGGCAGATGAAGATGATGGACGGTATGGAACTTGCCGAACTGACTGGGAGACTCTGAGACCAGAGAGAAGAGACGGTGGAAGAAATTTAAAGAATATTTGAAAAAATGTTAATATTTAAATCTTAGAATAGCTTTGGAAGTGGCTATAGGCTGTAGGGTTAGAAGTAGAAGATCTGTAAATGATAAAATATGAAGATTTTTATGGTAAAAGTAAGTGTGATAAAAAATGGTTAAAAATTATGATATCTGAAACTGCTAAAGATGAGGTAAAATGAAAATCAGATAGGGGGGACTTGGGGAAGCTCACCTAACAATATTTAGAAAAAATTAGGATAAGACAAGAATTTGTTCGTATTGTTTGTATTTCTGTTTGTATTATTTATTTGTGTTATAAAATAAATATTTTTTTTTTGGGGGGGGGGGAACCCAAAGGAATGACCACAGGTGAGTCAGTTGGAGCTGGTGAAAGCCATGCCTTGCAACTGAGATCACCAATGGCAAAGATGAATTGAACAGCACCACTGAACTATGTACCTGCTCCTTCAGAGGGAAGACAACTTCACAGACTGGTCACCAATTTCCCAGAGCCAGAGCTGTTTTTGGACTACAATTCCCATCATCCCTGACCACTGGGTCCTGCTAGCTAGGGATGATGGGAGTTGTAGTCCAAAAACAGCTGGAGACCCAAGCTTGGGAAACACTGTTCTACTATGATCCAGAGTTCACCAGTCCCTTAACCACTCTTAAGGCTCTGCTGGACATCTTGTGGATAACATGGAGAAGCAGTTTCTCATCACCATTATCAGTGCCACATGGAAGCCATGACTGTGCTATAACCTATATTACGCCAGCTTCACTATGAGATTTGTACCACTTACATGCCATCCATTGTCCAACCCACTTCATCATCTGAAGCTCACTGAAAAACCAGGGTGCATTTGGGGGTCTGCACTTTTGAGAGGGGAAAACTTGTTGACGGCCCTTTCCATTCCACCACAACACAGCGAGACCAGAACCTCAATGGGAGCACTAGACATACCAACTGGAAAATCACCCAGAGCATTCAGGAATCCCTATAAGAATAACACCCCCACCATGGAACCCTAACCAGCCTGCTTGTTAGCAAAAACCAGGTCAAAGCTGTGACCAGAAACATGTGTTGAACCGCAGCAAGAATACTCATCGCGAAGTATTGGAAGACACAAGAACTACCCACTCTGGAAGAATGGCAGATGAAGGTGATGGACTATATGGAATTGGCGGAAATGACCGGCAGAATCCGAGACCAGGGAGAAGAGTTGGTGGAAGAAGATTGGAAGAAATTTAAAGACTATCTAAAGAAATATTGCAAAATTAATGAATGTTAGAATGATGTTGGATTGAGGTTAAGGGGTTTTTAGCAATAATGTTATGAAGGAATATGCAAAAATGGAATGTTAACAGGTGAAAAGTTAAAGTTATAATATATTAAGATCAAGATAAGGATAAAGGTAAAGAGGGAAAGGATTTGCTGAATAAATAAATTGAACTGGAATACAAAGAGGGGAGGTGTGGGGAGGTCCGGGAAACAAGCAAATGCAAGATATGTTATGAAAGATTGAACTGTTTTTAATTGTTTTTTGATTTTTGTATTTTTCTTTTTTCTTTTTGTGATGTTATGGAAAATCTTAATAAAATATTATTTAAAAAAAACAGAAACATGTGTTGAACCAATGATATTCTAACTATACAACCCCTGGTTATCATTCAAGACCATAAAGTCCTGAATTGCCCCCCCCCAAACTAAACCTTACTGCAGATACTGAAGCATCTCAGTATTGTTGTCAGCATCCAGGGGTGCCTACTGAAATAAAATATTGGGTGGTGCAGGTAAGTTCTGCCCCATATAATTGATCACACGACACGATGCATGCACACACATTGACTGGAAATGCCCATCAACTTTAGGGAGCTGGGCCCCCTCAAATATTTTATTGGAGGGCTGAAGGGACCTCAGTCCCTAGGATTTGGCTCCTATGTCAGCACCATTTCTGAGCCCACCTAAACCAGCTCTAGCAAGGAAGCTGTTGGGTAGCAAGGTAGAAGATACACCAAGTGGACCACTGTTCTCTATGAGCCAACATCAGGTGCAGACCCTTCTGGTGGAATTTCTGTACAAGCCCTGCCCTAGGAGACTAGGACTTTAAAGGTCAGCGTAAGCATATAATGGAGCCTGGAAGCCAAGCAGAAGGCAATTCAATTGCAAGATTTGTGTACTATATACAAGTGGCAGGCTCTAGTCCAGGCATCCCCACACTCGGCCCTCCAGCTGTTTTGGGAATACAATTCCCATCATCCCTGACCACTGGTCCTGTTAGCTAGGGATGGTGGGAGTTGTAGTCCCAAAACAGCTGGAGGGCCAAGTTTGAGGATGCCTGCTGTAGTCAGTAACCTTGAGGTTGCATTCTACACCACTTGCAGTTCTTAAGCACTTTTCAGAGGCAGCTGTACGCAAAGTGCATTGCAGTAGTGTAACCTGGACAATGCTTTTTTCTTAAAAAAATATGTACTCTCATTTTGCCTCATGAAAATCACCATTTTATAGTTCAAGATTCACAAAATGT